>NC_081548.1:3906066-3911414 GCF_901000735.1 Corylus avellana
GCACCGGTGGAATTCGGGAAGGCAGAAATCCTAACAGTGAAGGTGGTTGAGATAATCGCCGGCCATGCAAGCACAGGGTGGGCGTGCAGAACCCCGCCAACCTTGTTGAGCGGCAGAGTTGGTGAGCTCGAATTGCCTTGTTGTTGTGGGTCCGGCGTAATGCTCAAATACCCATCGCCTGCAATCACAGAACCCATGCAAATAAGCTCCCCGTTTCTGCAACTTTCGTTGTTGAATGAGGTCAAAGAGAAACTGATAGGGTCGAGCGGGGAGCTTGAAAAAGCTCGAGCTAGAAAGGCAGAGAGAAGCAAAAAACAGAGCATGGTTTTAGCTGATTGCAGGCATAAAACAAAGCCCATGGGCATATATAGTTATCACTTTTGAAGCTTATTTTGTTCTTGGGTGTTTATTTATGAAATAAAGGTAAAATTTTAGAAAAGGGTTTTGAATAATTAGAAAAATCTAATTAAATTCCATAATTTGTATGCTTTTGAAAGCTGTATCCACTCCAGGAGTACTTGGCTTCTGACAAAGAAATGCGAGTCTTTGGCTCCATATATTAATATATGAAATTCACCAAAAGCCTAATGTGATGCCCCAAAATACCCTTAAGAAAATGATTTATTAATAATAATCACTTGTTTTAAATCAATGAACACCCCATAATTTTAAAGAGTTATAAAAGTGTTCCCCTTTTTGTGAAAAATCATATTTGAAAATAGCCTCAAAGATTAAAAATTAGCTTTTGACCGAATGTTCGCTGGGGGACCACCAAATATTCGAGCTCAACCCTAGTGCAAAGGTTCGCAAGGGACTATACCAAACAGAATGGAATTATAGCAAAAATTGATTACTTAAGTTTTTTTTGCTATATATGTAATTTTTGCATTAGTTTTATGTAATAATATATGTAAGGCCTTAGGGGTGGTTCGGCCACCCTAGGCCAGCCGCAAGGGTGGCCGAACCACCCTCAGAACAGCCTTGGGGTGGCAATGGCCAAAATGGGGATGGCCAGCCACCCCTATTGGCCAAAATGTAATGGCCGGGCCACCCCATAAATTGTATTTTTTTTTTTTTTTTTAGGGTTTAGTTTTTTAATTATTTATTATTTTTAAATATTTTAATTCTAGTTTTTTAATTATTTATTATCAAATGAATCATCAAGATACAAGAAAGGAACCTCTAGATTAATTTATATTTTTCGACAATTATTGGCACCTTCCCAAAAAAGAATACAAAAAAACACTTAAGCGGTCAAATACAATACTAGCTTTGTTTTTTTATTGGCACTTTCCGAAAAAATAATAAAATAAATATATTGAATAAATTAAAGAGAGAGGGTCTACAATTAACCCAGATATTTTATAAACCAATACAAAGGTGTATATTATATATATTGACCAACCCTTTTTACCCTTCAAATTTGTTCATCAAGAAATTCAATATTGGCCCATGCATGCCCCACAATGACAAAACTTTAGTCTAGTCTAAAGTGCTGCCTAACCTCTTATGCTAGGCCACTTGTGCAGTCATGGAGTTCATTTACAACGAAGGGTGAAACAATGGAGCTTAGAGATATTTTTCAATTGTTCACTTTTTTTTTTTTCTTTATTCAAATAAGGGAAAGCGAGTTATAATGGATCTAACAACCACAAAAGGGTGGGCACTTTAACAACAAAGCACAAATGGAAAATGCAGTACAAAGACAGTAACAATAATAGACTGTAGGCAATGATTTTCATTCATGATCCCAGGAGAATTATAAATAAGCCAAGCCTTTCTAAGGGCCACACAAGGCGATAACAAGTGGCAAAAAGACTCGGTAAAGAGTCTTATGCGGTGAAGGCAACAACCACCATTAAGAGGTTGTTACAAGAAAGGTACTGCATAAAACCAGATGAGAGCCGTTGAAGGACGAATACCGGCAACAAAAGTTTCTTCCACAAGATCAAACTATATTAGATCAGGGAAACAATAACCCACATAAAATAGAAAATACAGCAAAACACAACATAAAATATAGAAAAATTACAAGAAAAAAACAACCACTTAGGACAGCAGCACTAGCAGAGGAGAGGCGGTTGGAGGTTTTCGGGGGGCGTGTGAGATGCATGCGCCGGCGAGTGTACACCACGCGCTAGCATGTGGATGGCGGGACAGAGAGTGGCTGGCTGCAACAGAAAGATGGGGAGCAGAGGAGGAGGTGGACTAGCGTGTTTGGCGGTGGGATCAATAGGGAAAAGTAGATCGGGTTTCAAAACCCGATCTATATCCCAAGTGACATCTAGGAGCGGCGGGGGTTGGATGGCAGAAGCTAGGCAGCACAGCAATACTGAAGTGGTCGTGGACGACGAAAAGCGAGGGTGGAGGAAGGCGATACTGAGGAGTAGCAGCTGATCTGGTAGACAAACAAGAAGACAAAAAAGCAAACGAAAAACAGCAAAAAACCATGGAAAAAAAAGGTTTGGGGGAGGGGAGGAAGGAAAAAACAAAGCCTTTCCCTCGTCCCCAAAAATGCTGCACAAGGCGGTGGAAAGAGTCCCACTGAGGAGATGGCTGAAGAAAAAAACCCTAGGTTTTTTTAGAGCTTCTCTCTCTACCCAATTGTTTACTTTGGAAACATACTTCCATGTGCTTGTTTCTTGATGTGCCAGTGAAATTCATTATTTCGTATATTTTAGACACCCGAACTCTAGAGTGAGAAAGAGAAAAGGAGGAGAGAGAGAGAGAGAGAGAGAGAGAGAGAGAGGGTATTTCTTAGAGGCTTTGCTTGGAGAGCTTCTACCATTGTGGTACAGAGCCAAACCTAGCTTTTAACAAACTGTTTTAATGCATGATGTTAATTACTGTTTACATTCGTATTTAACTATACTTGAAGGTTTTCTAATCACATGAGTTAAAGATTCTTGGTGTAAGATTAAGATTATTTTTTTGGTAGAATTGAAAAGAGTCAAAAAGCAGGTTCAACAATGTTTTTGGATGAATAAAATTCATTGAACAAAACTAATATAAACAAGAATGACGGTTTCACTAGATGAGGTAAAATCGAGAGGATGATTTCATTGTCCATATTAAATTTCATATATGTTGTCACATGGCAAATATATTGTCATGTTATTTAAGATTTTTAAATGACGTGGCACAATGTATACCGTTCAATACAACAAAACAAAAATTTAACCATAAAACGAATCTTCTTCATTTCACTTCAAACTAATAAAATTCTATTTCACCTAGCCCGACCGGCCCTCAAACAACTAAAACAGAACTCCTTCAATTTCAAGTGAAACGGGGAGGATTCTTATCCCAAACATACAACTATGTTAAGAGTGGAA
Organism: Corylus avellana; assembly: GCF_901000735.1. Classification (NCBI taxonomy): domain Eukaryota; kingdom Viridiplantae; phylum Streptophyta; class Magnoliopsida; order Fagales; family Betulaceae; genus Corylus; species Corylus avellana. Next base: position 3,909,402 of record NC_081548.1, read on the forward strand.
GATTGGAATCCTGAAACTAAATTTATCTGAAAAGAAGAAAATCAACATTACCATTTCTTTCCCTCCAAAGATAATACACAACATGCAGCAGCAAACATCTACTGATCTCGGCGCTCATACTTCCGAGCCCATATGTGTTTGCCATTGACCCGAAACTTTGATATGCGTTTCCCCTTCAACATTCGATCAACAAACGTAACAGACCGCAAAACCATTCGAGCATACAAAGGTTGTTCACTCGAAGGAACAGTCTCCATTTGCACACTTTCCACACAATCCCCAAAAAGCTCTGTAAAAAGCTCCTTCACTTCTTCTTCCAACACCGGAAAGCCTCGTGAAAATGTCAGAAACATTGTCCTGTCGTCCTCCGACACATCATGGCCATCGGCCGGTTGCCAATCCCATAATCCTCCTGCAGAAAAACCAGTACTACTGCTCACAGGCGTAAGTACTACTGTGATGGCACCAAACAATGGGTGGTTCAGATTTGCTTGTGAATTAGCGCCAGCAGGAGGTAGAACATGTTGTAGAATATCGGTAAAAATATGGCAGCAAATGTTGTTGAGAAAACTCTTTATCCCAGTAATTGCAGAAAATTTGTTTTGGGTGAACATTTGCAAAGATATGTCTCTTTCCATAAGTGCTGCAGTTAGGGGAATACCGGCAGCCGCGCGAGGAAGGTTGGATTCTAGACACTTGAGGCATAAAACAGCTTCATTTGCTAATGCACCCACAAGAGCATCAGGCAGCCCGACCATTTTTACAATAATGTTTGGGTAATTCTTGTCTTCGAGCCAAAGCCAAAGAGCCATGACAACCAAGGATTCTGCAGGGTCTCGGTTAAAGTTTGTGACAAGACGAGAGAATATGTCTCTGTCAATTTTGTGGTAGAGGTGGAGCTCTTCCAGGCTGATCATCGACGCCATCAATGACTGTATGCATGTATGTATGTATGTGGAAGAAGCAATAGCTAGCAGAACTGCAGAAGCATAAGTCTTTTATGTGGATGGATGGATGTATGACAATATGTGTGCATCATGAGAATGTCTATATCTCAATCAATACATCTCTGACAAGCCATGTCAAAAGAAGTCTCATAACTTAATTTCATTCAAGTGTTTGCATGCTTTTCATGTAAATCTTTTGTACGTGGCTTCAAGTGATAGGCCTGCTTGTGGCATCTGTAGTTTATGCAGAGTGACAACTAATATTACTCCTGGTGCTTTTATGAACTTCCCTTCTATGGCTCTCTTCACTATATGCTCTCTTAATTAATTACATACCCACACAAAGCCTTGATTATGAATGATATCCTAATCCTGAATCCTTTAGTGTTTATGAACTACTTATAATTATTAGTACCCTGCTCTGCCTCTTTTGGCATAAAATCTTATTTGAAACTCATGAGTTGACTCTCATATTTAAGTGACATCCATTGCACTTTGTATTTGTTGGCCACGTTTTACAGGATTAGTTATTTTGATAAATATATAATGATTCAGGAAAAACGTTATTCACGTCTTTGTTATCATTTTAAAAAGATTAATCAAGTTACCAATGAAGCTCCTTAGAACCACTTATAAAGTGTGTATATATATATATAATCAAAAAAAAAAGTGGAAGGACATAGAGAAATTGATGAAATCGTTAGGACTATATCTTGAATATATTGAAATATATTAAATTGTATTACAATAGTCTTTATTTATAGAGAATTATGGAATGGTAAACAAGAAACCTTGGACTAACCATGTTTTCCAAAAACAAAAGTGTTAGTTTAGGTTTTGGCTCATTCGGTTTACATGTATAGAGTTGAAAATGAGAATGTTTAGGAAGCAGGTTCTAGAGTATGTCCGCCAATGTTTTCAAGCAGGGTCCGGACCTCCAGAAGCAGGGTCCGGACCCCATTTCCAGAAACAAGTTTTTTCAAGCAGGGTCCGGACCGCCAGAAGCAGGGTCCGGACCCCATTTCCAGAAACTTAATTTTTCAAGCAGGGTCCGGACCTCCAGAAG
>NC_081548.1:3911514-3914118 GCF_901000735.1 Corylus avellana
GGTGTTTGGTGCGACGTAAAATAATAGTCAACGAAAAATATTTTTCGTTTGACCCAAAATTCTTCTTTAATTTTTAGAAAATGGTTTCTATTTTTGATAATCATAAACCATTTTTCGAGTTTGAGCATCTCATTCTCAAGTCAACAGACCCAGTTGAGACCCCACCGAGACCCACCAAGACCCGCTCAGAACTCGACCAAACCTGCTCGACACCCCGTCGAGACCTGCATGGGACTTGCTTGGGACCTGCCTATGACCCACCTGGACTCGCCCGAGGACCCGCCAAGACTTGACAGGGACCTTGCCAAGACTTGACCAGGACCCTACTAGGATTCGCCCAGGACCTCACCATGACTTGACCGGGACCTACTTAGAACTCCGACAAGACTTGATTGGGACCTTGCAAGGACCCGACTCGAGACCTCTTCGAGACTCAACCGGAACCCCACCAAGACCCAAAGGGGACCCAACCAAGACCTCACCGAGACTCGCTAGGGACCCGACATCAAAAAATATTTTTGGCTGAAAACATTTTCCTGTAAAACATTTTTCGATATTTGGCGTATACAAAAAAAGGCGGTATCCCAATCTGGTCCTAGATAGGCTTCGGTGAGGTCCTGGGTGGGTCACAGAGGGTTCCGATCGGGTCTTGGCATTGTCCCAATTTGGTCCTGGCCAAGTCCCAGTGGAATCCCAAGGACTCAGTTAAGACACCTCCAAGACTTGGTCGAGACATTTTCGTAATTTAGAGTTTAATATGATTGAATCAATATATATTGTGATTTTTCATACGCGCCAAACACTATAAAATGTTTTCCAAAAAATCATTTTTCAAGTGATTTTAAACATAATCTTAAAAGGTGATTTTTACTTCAAAACAAATGTAGCCTTAATGTAACTTTTAAAATCACCATTGAATTTGAGATATATCACATATTGAATTTTAATTCAATAGTGATTTTAAAAGTCACATCAACTTTAGGAGAATAAAACGATAATCTCTAGCATTATTCATAGTTATATTTATATGCCTTTGTTGGTAATTAGGATGAGATTAGATGGCTTAATTTGTTTCTTGATACTGAGATTTGGTTTTGGGTTAGATCTGTTTCTGGTTTTATATAGAACATATAATATATAATCCTGTGTCCTGTGATGATTTGTTATTGAACTCTTGAGAGAATCAGGAATTTTGATGTTGTTAGCAATATGTCTTGGATGGACAATTACGTTTTTCTTTGATTTGGATTGTCCCTAGTAAAGCCAGGTCAGTTTTTTTCTTTGTTATGGAAATCTTTAAGTATTTATTGCTTTGCCTAAAGGTTCATATAATGAGCTGGTTAGTATTTAAATAACATTCAAGTATATTAACAAATTTCTGAGCTATATATATTCCTAGTTGAAAAAAAATTTCTATTACCCTTTATATATTCCGACGTTGTGTAGAAACAGTAGAATTTCATTTTTCTCAATTTTTAAAGAGAAATGATAAAGGCACAATTTTTTGGCATAACTTTAGTCCAACTTTTCTCTTATTTTTTATTTTTTAAAAAACGAAAATGAAAAATGAAAAAAAATTCTGAAGCAATAACCATCCTATGTGGTCCTTTTTTTATTTTGTATTTTAAAAAATATATATTATATTTTTCTTCATAATAATGACCTTTTTTATTGGGTTTTTTTTTTTTTAAATGATCTTTTTCTTCATAACAATGGTCATTTAAAAAAAAAAATTGTGATTATTATGAAGAAAAATACAATTTTTCTTAGAAAAAAAAATACCAAGTAAAAAAAAAATGACCACATAAGATATTATTGCTTCAGAAATTTTTTTAATTTTTTATTTTGTTTTTAAAAAAAATTGACCACATAAGAGAAAAATTTGGCCAAAGTTGTGCATTTATCATGCCTCATTTTTAAATGTAAATTAATGTTATGACAAATATCCTAAACATTCTAGTAACTTTTTTGGGGGCGGCCAAAAGCACTCTCATGAGCCATTTGGGAGTGGCTGCCACTCCCATTTGACCAGAATGGGGTGGGTAGCCACCCCAAGGCCAAGGACAAAGCCAGAAAGTATTATGGATAGGGGCCAAGGCATCATTTTAGGGGGGAAAAACAAATGGGTGGGGGAGTGGGGGAGGCATAAATTTATTTATTTTTACCATTTAGGATAGTGGTCTAATGGCGAAAAGAAATTCCTAAAGTGGTTAGGTACACATTAGGGCATTGTTTCGAATCTCTATGTCTGATTAATGTAAACCACATTGTTTTTCATTGATGTCCTGACAAGGCTGTGTCAAAATATGACTTAATTAGACTTGAAGAAGCTATTGCGGTTCTTACTATCTGGGCCCTTCTTATGCGACTCCTCTAATAGATAAATGTTACTATAGTCACATCTAATTAGAATAGTCACAATTAATCTCCCATGCATGCCCTTTTTATGACAAAAAAATATTTATAAAAAGAAAGAGAATAAATATGTGAGTCACAACCAGGCCCCCAAATCAAAGCCAATAAGCAATCACTACAAGAAATTAGGTCTTTAGGGGCGACTCAAAGTCGCCCCTAAAGATCCTACAGTGGACGCTGTTGCCAACA
>NC_081548.1:3914218-3921256 GCF_901000735.1 Corylus avellana
CATATTTATTCTCTTTCTTTTTATAAATATTTTTTTGTCATAAAAAGGGCATGCGGGGGAGATTAATTGTGACTATTCTAACTAGATGTGACTATAGTAACATTTATCCATTAGAGGAGTCGCATAAGAAGGGCCCAAATAGTATGAACCGCAATAGCTTCTTCAAGTCTAATTGAGTCATATTTTGACACAGCCTTGCCAGGGCATCAATGAAAAACAATGTGGTTTACACTAATCAGACATAAAGATTCGAAACCATGCCCTAATGTGTATCTAACCACTTTAGGAATTTCTTTTCGCCATTAGACCACTATCCTAAATGGTAAAAATAAATAAATTTTAAGCACCCCTACCCCCCACCCATTTCCTCTCCCCCCTCCCCAAAATGATGCCTTGGCCCCCCTATCCATATCATTTCCTTTCTGGCTTTGTCCCTGGCCTTGGGGTGGCGACCCACCCCATTCTGGTCAAATGGGAGTGGCAGCCACTTCCAAATGGCTCATGAGAGTGCTTTTGGCCGCCCCCAAAAAAGTTACTAGAATGTTTAGGATATTTGTCATAACATTAATTTACATTTAAAAATGAGGCATGATAAAGGCACAATTTTGGCCAAATTTTTCTCTTATGTGGTCAATTTTTTTAAAAAACAAAATAAAAAATAAAAAAAAATTCTGAAGCAATAATATCCTATGTGGTCATTTTTTTTTATACTTGGTATTTTTTTTTCTAAGAAAAATTGTATTTTTCTTCATAATAATCACCATTCTTTTTTTTAAATGACCATTGTTATGAAGAAAAAGATCATTTTTTTTTAAAAAAAATACCCAATAAAAAAGGTCATTATTATGAAGAAAAATATAATATATATTTTTTAAAATACAAAATAAAAAAAAGGACCACATAGGATGGTTATTGCTTCAGAATTTTTTTTCATTTTTCATTTTCGTTTTTAAAAAAATAAAAAATAAGAGAAAAGTTGGACCAAAGTTATGCCAAAAAATTGTGCTTTTATCATTTCTCTTTAAAAATTGAGAAAAATGAAATTCTACTGTTTCTACACAACGTCGGAATATATCAAGGGTAATAGAAATTTTTTTTTCAACTAGGAATATATATAGCTCAGAAATTTGTTAATATACTTGAATGTTATTTAAATACTAACCAGCTCATTATATGAACCTTTAGGCAAAGCAATAAATATCTAAAGATTTCCATAACAAAGAAAAAAACTGACCTGGCTTTACTAGGGACAATCCAAATCAAAGAAAAATGTAATTGTCCATCCAAGACATATTGCTAACAACATCAAAATTCCTGATTCTCTCAAGAGTTCAATAACAAATCATCACAGGACACAGGATTATATATTATATGTTCTAAAACCGGAAACAGATCTAACCCAAAACCAAATCTCAGTATCAAGAAACAAATTAAGCCATCTAATCTCATCCTAATTACCAACAAAGGCATATAAATATAACTATGAATAATGCTAGAGACTATGGTTTTATTCTCCTAAAGTTGATGTGACTTTTAAAATCACTATTGGATTAAAATTCAATATGTGATATATCTCAAATTCAATGGTAATTTTAAAAGTTACATTAAGACTACATTTGTTTTGAAGTAAAAATCACCTTTTAAGATTACGTTTAAAATCACTTGAAAAATGATTTTTTGGAAAACATTTTATGGTGTTTGGCGTGTATGAAAAATCACAATATATATATATATATATATATATATATATTCATTCAATCATATTAAACTCTAAATTACGAAAATGTCTCGACCAAGTCTTGGAGGTGTCTTAACTGAGTCCTTGGGATTCCACTGGGATTTGGCCAGGACCAAATTGGGACAATGCCAAGACCCGATCGGGACCCTCTGTGACCCACCCAGGACCTCACCGAAGCCTATCCAGGACCCGACTGGGATCCCGCCTTTTTTTTTTGTATACGCCAAATATCGAAAAATGTTTTACAGGAAAATGTTTTCAGTCAAAAATATTTTTTGACGTCGGGTCCCTAGCAAGTCTCAGCGAGGTCTTGGTTGGGTCCCCGTTGGGTCTTGGTGGGGTTCCGATCGAGTCTCGACGAGGTCTCGGGTCGGGTCCTTGCAAGGTCCCAATCAGGTCTTGTCGGGGTTCTGAGTAGGTCCCGGTCAAGTCATGGTGAGGTCCCGGGCGAATCCTAGTAGGGTCCTGGTCAAGTCTTGGCAAGGTCTCGGTCAAGTCTTGGCGGGTCCTTGGGCGAGTCCAGGTGGGTCTTGGGCAGGTCCCAAGCAAGTCCCATGCAGGTCTCGGTGGGGTGTCGGGCAGGTTTGGTCGAGTTCTGAGCGGGTCTTGGTGGGTCTCGGTGGGGTCTCAACTGGGTCTGTTGACTTGAGAATGAGATGCTCAAACTCGAAAAATGGTTTACGATTATCAAAAATAGAAACCATTTTCTAAAAATTAAAGAAGAATTTTGGGTCAAACGAAAAATATTTTTCGTTAACTATTATTTTACGTCGCACCAAACACCGGAAAAAATGAAAAACATTTTATGGAAATCATTTTACACTGAAACAAACAGAGGCTAACATTGGGAGGATAAAAAGAAGAAAAAAAGATGGTTTCTAACCTTACTCTATAAATACCGCTTTAGGGCCGTAAATGAGCCGAGCCAAGCTTTGGCAAACTCGGATCGACTCGTTTAGGAGGAATAATAAACGAGCCAAGCTTGAGCTCGAGCTGAGCTAGGTAAACCTCAACTCGACTCGACTCGTTTAAAATTTTTGGAAACTCGGGATCAAGCTCAAGCTCGACAATGGTGTAAATTCAAGCCAAGCCCTTATATAGCTCGAGTAAGCCGCTAAAAACTTTGTGCGAGCTCAAGCTTGGCTAAAGCTACTTGGTTTGGATTTTTTTTTTTTTTAATAAATCATGACTTAGCTTTTATTATTAAAAAATTGATTTCTTCTTACCATTTAAAATTCAAATGGTTGAGAACCAAGGGCATTTTAGTGATTCCATTCACTACCTATTAGTTGGCAAACACTTAACCTTCAATTGTTTGGTCCATCTAATTTTGGATGTGGGACAAGGACAAGGGCAAGGTTCACAAGCAACTGGATTGCCTATGTAAATGCTCACCCTTGGACGTACATGTCCAGGACATTGATGCTCTCCTTCATGCCCCGCCAAAACCACTCCATTTATTCCATCCGTACCTCACCTCATCGCCAAAACCACACATGCAGACAAAGAGAAAAATATCATGGCATGGCAGTTAATATATTTCTTATTTTCTTAAAGGTTCTCTGAGCAACCGAAACAGGCGTGGAAACAACCTTTACCTTTGGATTCTGCATGCTATATATATATATTTGAAATTAAAATAGTCTAGATATTGATCAAAAGGAGTGCGTACGAAAGCAAAGAACGAGATGTCTTGTTGGAAGAATAAAAAATAAAGAAAATGAATTAACGAAAGGAAAATTAAAAAAATTAAATTTAGGATAAAGTTTACTTAACCCCTTCAAACTACTACCTTAATGACAATTTACCTCTCAAACTATTAATTGCGACAATTTACCCTTCAAACTACCAAAACAATGACAATGTATCCTTACTTTTAACAAAATGACAAAATTACCCTTACTAAAATAAAAACAAAAATACTATATAGAGGTAATTTCATCACTTTGTTAGTATTGGGGGGTACATTGTCATTGTTTTGGTAATTTAGGGGGTAAATTGTCGCAATTGATAGTTTGTGGGTAGATTGTTATTGGGATGGTAATTTGAGGGGATAAGTGGGCTTTACCCTTAAATTTATTATGTTATTTTTTTTATTTTTTTTGAGATGTCCACAAAGGAAGGGAGATGGAGATTCAAACTAATAACCTCCGCTTCATGAGCCATGGTCCACAGCCAATTGAGCTACCCCTTGGAGAGTATTATGTTATTAAGTTAAGCAGCAAGAAAGGAACATTTCTTGCTGTTACAATTAAAATTTATCTTAAAATCTTTTTATTAAGTTAATTAAATTTAATTGTTTAATTAAGATTATGGTGACGTGGAATGTCACCATGCAGAAACTTGAAGGATCGGGATCGTGAATATTCTTAACGCACCACAAGATCGTTAGTGTATATACAAATGATACAATATGTATATATATATATATATATATATATATATATATATAATATACTAACTTGGAAGTAAAGAATATTTATTTCAAATTAGTTTAGATTAACATTTAAATTCTAATGTTACAAAACAAGAAAACATGTTAAATCTCAAAATTAAATTAGGGTAACTCGTAAATATTATTCCAACTCAATCAAAATACAACTATTACAGAAAGGTAAGATTCTCATCCATTTAGCTTGTTCTCCGAACATTTCATTTTGCTTTGAAATTATTTCATAATCATGGTAGATTCATATACGTACTCTCTATTTATCAGATTGATCATGCTGGTAGATTTCCTAACACTCACAAGACATCAAAGCACACACAATCCCATATTATCGATCTCTAAAATACTTTAATATCATCAAACATACATGTTGTAAATGAGATTTAGATCGTATCACTATGTTATTCAAAGTGTTAGTTTATTAACTAACTAGTTAATATGTTAACTAATAGTAATACATACACATATACATATTAAATAGCCTATATAACATATACTACTTAATTACTATTATACGCATTTAAATTTAAAATTTTGTAATATATTAATATATTTTGAATATATATATACAAGATCTATGAACGAGCTAACAAGTCGGACTAATGAGCCGGGCGATTACAACTTAAACGAGTCAAACTCAAGAGTTCCCGTTGAGTTTAATCGAGTGAGCCGTGTATGTGTTACTAGCTAATCGAGTGAGTTTCAACAATAACGAGCGAGCTTGTACAATGTCAAACTCGAGTTCGGGTCGAGTTTAACTGAGTGGGTATCGAGTGAACTGTCGAGTGTGTCGGCTCATTTATAGCACTAAATACCGTACATATTGTACTTTTCTACATGTTGAATGGTCCCTCTTATGTAGGAACACATGAGCTACAAAACAAAATCCTTTGTTTTCTAGTATAAAAGAAACGTATGGTGTGTGTGTGTTTTGAGTGACCAAAAAAAAAAAAAAAAAAGGAGAAAAAAAAAGAGGGCAGCGGCGCAGGAGAGAGAAAAAGAAAAAAGAAAAAAGAAAAAGAAAAGGTTATTGTCTAACGACTTTTGTCTAATTTGCACAAAAATAAGTAAATTAATTCCCTTCTGTGTTTGAAATCGATGTTCAGCCCTACATTATGTTGTGAGTGCACTTGTGAGTGTTGTGTTTCACATTGAGAAAATATAAAATAAAAGAATGCTTAATATACTTAAGTGAACCTTAGCCCATTAGTTTAAGCTTTTAGGCTAGAGTTTGTGTTCAATTATGTATATTAATGTATTGATAGGAATAAAGAATAAAATTCACAACTAGATCTTAAGGAATTTCTTAAATCCAGAAGCTTTATTAGATATGGTGCACTAAAAAGTTGAAACGAGCAAGAGAAATTTCATTGACGAATATTTTGATTTTTTTTTTGCAAACAGGAGGCCAATTAATTTTCAAGTTCCAGAAAACCTTTTGGTAAAAAAGATTTGTATTTTGTTTTGTACTATAATAAGTTGACTAGTCCTGTGGGAGAGTATCATATGTTTGCAAATGTTTGTCCTAACGTTATCCATGGTGGTCGAATAAAGTTGCAAGAGTACTTCTAAGAAGGAGATCACAAACAAGGTGGCAACCGCATATATGATTGGTGTTTAGTGGTGAAAAATTCTAAATAGATAAATATCACAATTTTATGCGGAATTAACAGATATATATCAAAACAAACATTCACCAAAATATGAATAATCACACACAAAGATTTTGGTGACGAAGAGGAAACCTTTTAGAAAACGTTCTAAAAGTAAAACTTCTCCGGGGCAGCCAAACCCAGGAAATCACTATCAAAAGATTATCCAGAGATTACAGACACTAGGAACACTTACAACCCTTTGCAAGACCTTGACTCTGTAAGATCGACAAGCCTCCAACTTGTCTCCACGCTCACAATCTTCTTCAACGTGATTCTCCTTTATCGAACCCTTCCGATAGACTTCAATTAAGCACATAATCAATACTAACAAAAATCCTCTAAGAGGAATCAATTTGGCTCACAACAAAATAATCACTCAAGCACAGCCTCACACGAAGTCTCTGGGGGTGAAAATTCGTGCTTCTCTCTTCTATAATGATGTATATATACCCCCGACAAAACCCTAGACCTAACCTACTTAAAATCATGTTTTTGGGCCTAAAACTTACGGGGTGTCCGGACATGTTAATGGGCGGTCCGGACACGGCTTCGCGGAGCAAGATTTTAGTTTCTGGAAATGAGGTCCGGACCCGGGGAATTGCGGTCCGGACCCGGCCTGTCCAGTCTTCATCAACAGCTCCGATCGATGGGCGTTTGTGGTCTGATTGAGCTGAAATTTTGCAGGGACGTTCATAACACTTGAATCTACATCTGTATTTTGGAACTGAATTAAGCCAACACAAGAACTAACAAGTGGGATAATTAAAAGTTACGAAATTTGGCAAATAAAGTTTCATGAAAAAGTTAAGTGTGGTCAGTGGATCAGCAATGACGCAGACCATAATTATAAAAAGTAATAGCTTCACTAATAACCAGCTTAATTAGTCGTTAATCATCATCATCATATATATATATATATATAACAAAAATATTGTAAGAGGAAACCTCCACAATATATGTTTTTGCAGCAGATTATGCCTTGAGAACCTACAAATATTTTTTTGATTGATAAAAGAGATATTTCACTTGATTACTCTAAATTGCCTGAGATTGACAAACTAGATAAGTTATGGCTTAGTAAAGTGTAATTAATTCATTCAACCAAAAATTGACCTCACCTTGCATCTTGTCCTTGTAAAGGGAAGGTAGCAATTGAGCTAGATTGCTAGAGTTCAATGGCCTTGACAAAATTATCA
>NC_081548.1:3921356-3932919 GCF_901000735.1 Corylus avellana
AAACCACACATGCAGACAAAGAGAAAAATATCATGGCATGGCCAGTTAATATATTTCTTATTTTCTTAAAGGTTCTCTGAGCAACCGAAACAGGCGTGGAAACAACCTTTACCTTTGGATTCTGCATGCTATATATATATATATATATATTTGAAATTAAAATAGTCTAGATAATAGATATTGATCAAAAGGAGTGCGTACGAAAGCAAAGAACGAGATGTCTTGTTGGAAGAATAAAAAATAAAGAAAATGAATTAACGAAAGGAAAATTAAAAAAATTAAATTTAGGATAAAGTCTACTTAACCCCTTCAAATTACCACCTTAATGACAATCCACCTCTCAAACTATTAATTACGACAATTTACCCTTCAAACTACTAAAACAATGACAACATACCCTTACTTTTAACAGAATGACAAAATTACCCTTACTAAAATAAAAACAAAAATACTATATAGGGGTAATTTCATCACTTTGCTAGTATTGGAGGGTACATTATCATTGTTTTAGTAATTTGGGGGGTAAATTGTCGCAATTGATAGTTTGTGGGTAGATTGTTATTGGGGTGGTAATTTGAGGGGATAAGTGGGCTTTACCCTTAAATTTATTATGTTATTTTTTTATTTTTTTTGAGATGTCCACAAAGGAAGGGAGATGCAGATTCAAACTAATAACCTCCGCTTCATGAGTCGTGGTCCACAGCTAATTGAGCTACCCCTTGGAGAGTATTATGTTATTAAGTTAAGCAGCAGGAAGGAACATTTCTTGCTGTTACAATTAAAATTTATCTTAAAATCTTTTTATTAAGTTAATTAAATTTAATTGTTTAATTAAGATTATGGTGACGTGGAATGTCACCATGCAGAAACTTGAAGGATCGGGATCGAGAATATTCTTAACGCACCACAAGATCGTTAGTGTATATACAAATGATACAATATATATATATATATATATATATATATAATATACTAACTTGGAAGTAAAGAATATTTATTTCAAATTAGTTTAGATTAACATTTAAATTCTAATGTTACAAAAAAAGAAAACATGTTAAATCTCAAAATTAAATTAGGGTAACTCGTAAATATTATTCCAACTCAATCAAAATACAACTATTACAGAAAGATAAGATTCTCATCCATTTAGCTTGTTCTCTGAACATTTCATTTTGCTTTGAAATTATTCCATAATCATGGTAGATTCATATACGTACTCTCTATTTATCAGATTGATCATGCTGGTAGATTTCCTAACACTCACAAGACATCAAAGCACACACAATCCCATATTATCAATCTCTAAAATACTTTAATATCATGAAACATACATGTTGTAAATGAGATTTAGATCATATCACTATGTTATTCACAGTGTTAGTTTATTAACTAACTAGTTAGTATGTTAACTAATAGTAATACATGCACATATAAATATTAAATAACCTATATAACATATATTACTTAATTACTATTATACATATTTAAATTTATACGTATTTAAATTTAAAATTTTGTAATATATTAATATATTTTGAATATATATATACAAGATCTATGAACAAGCTAACAAGTCGGACTAATGAGCCGGGCGATTACAACTTAAACGAGTCAAACTCAAGAGTTCCCATCGAGTTTAATCGAGCGAGCCATGTATGTGTTACTAGTTAATCGAGTGAGTTTCAACAATAATGAGCGAGCTTGTATAGTGTCAAACTCGAGTTCAGGTCGAGTTTAACTAAGCGGGTATCGAGTGAGCTGTCGAGTGTGTCGGCTCATTTATAGCACTAAATACCGTACATATTGTACTTTTCTACATGTTGGATGGTCCCTCTTATGTAGGAACACATGAGCTACAAAACAAAATCCTTTGTTTTCTAGTATAAAAGAAACGTATGGTGTGTGTGTGTTTTGAGTGACCAAAAAAAAAAAAAGGAGGAAAAAAAAAAGAGGGCGGCGGCGCAGGAGAGAGAAAAAGAAAAAAGAAAAAAGAAAAAGAAAAGGTTATTGTCTAACCACTTTTGTCTAATTTGCACAAAAATAAGTAAATTAATTTCCTTCTGTGTTTGAAATCGATGTTCAGCCCTACATTATGTTGTGAGTGCACTTGTGAGTGTTGTGTTTCACATTGAGAAAATATAAAATAAAAGAATGCTTAATATACTTAAGTGGACCTTAGCCCATTAGTTTAAGCTTTTAAGCTAGAGTTTGTGTTCAATTATGTATATTAATGTATTGATAGCAATAAAGAATAAAATTCACAACTAGATCTTAAGGAATTTCTTAAATCCAGAAGCTTTATTAGATATGGTGCACTAAAAAGTTGAAACGAGCAAGAGAAATTTCATTGACGAATATTTTGATTTTTTTTTTTTGCAAACAGGAGGCCAATTAATTTTCAAGTTCCAGAAAACCTTTTGGTAAAAAAGATTTGTATTTTGTTTTGTACTATAATAAGTTGACTAGTCCTGTGGGAGAGTATCATATGTTTGCAAATGTTTGTCCTAACGTTATCCATGGTGGTCGAATAAAGTTGCAAGAGTACTTCTAAGAAGGAGATCACAAACAAGGTGGCAACCGCATATATGATTGGTGTTTAGTGGGATAATTAAAAGTTACGAAATTTGGCAAATAAAGTTTCATGAAAAAGTTAAGTGTGGTCAGTGGATCAGCAATGACGCAGACCATAATTATAAAAAGTAATAGCTTCACTAATAACCAGCTTAATTAGTCGTTAATCATCATCATCATATATATATATATATATAACAAAAATATTGTAAGAGGAAACCTCCACAATATATGTTTTTGCAGCAGATTATGCCTTGAGAACCTACAAATATTTTTTTGATTGATAAAAGAGATATTTCACTTGATTACTCTAAATTGCCTGAGATTGACAAACTAGATAAGTTATGGCTTAGTAAAGTGTAATTAATTCATTCAACCAAAAATTGACCTCACCTTGCATCTTGTCCTTGTAAAGGGAAGGTAGCAATTGAGCTAGATTGCTAGAGTTCAATGGCCTTGACAAAATTATCAAATTACAGAAAATAGCTAGTGCTGCATACAAGAAAGTTAATCGTGATTAGTTGTCTTCCTTTTATAAACAACTTAAATTTGGGTCTTTTAGATATAAAAGTTTTAAGCGTAAAGTCTACTTAACCCCCTAAACTACCATTCCAATGACAATCTACTCCCCAAACTATTAATTGCGACAATTTACTCCCAAACTACCAAAACAATGACAATGTACCCCGGATTTTAACAAAATGACGAAATTACCCTTACTAAAAGAAATAGAAAAATACTAAAATTTAATTTTTGGATAAAGTCCATTTAACCCTCTCAAACTACCACTCTAATGATAATCTACCCTTCAAATTATCAATTACGACAATTTACCCCCCAAACTACCAAAAATTGACAATGTACCCCCCAATGCTAGCAAAATGACAAAATTACCCATATAGAATTTTCAATAAGACAAAAATACCCTTAAAATTTTGAAAAAAATAAATAAATTTTAGTATTTTTGTTTTTATTTTAGTAAGGGTAATTTTGTTAAAATTGGGGGTGGATTATCATTGTTTTGGTAGTTTAGGAGGTAAATTGTCGCAATTGATAGTTTGAGGGGTAGATTGTCATTGGAGTGGTAGTTTGAGAGGGTTAAGTGGATTTTACCATTATTTTTTTTTTCAAAATTTTAAGGTTATTTTTGTCTTATTGAAAATTATATAGGGGTAATTTCGTCATTTTGTTACCATTGGGGGGGTTACATTGTCATTGTTTTGGTAGTTTGGGGGTTAAATTGTTGTAATTGATAGTTTGTGGGGGTAGATTGTCAATTGGGCGATAGTTTGAGGGGGTTAAGTAAATTTTACCCAAGTTTTAATCTTACATGAAATCATTGAAATGTGTAAACTTTAGAGACTATTTTCATTTTCAAACTTAAAACAGTGTTAAAACACCTATCCTTCCACATTTTAGGTCATGTTCCTTGGCTGTTTAACAAAGGAAATGCGACTATGGGAAGACCTTCGATGATTTTAATTTATATTTGCAATCTTTCTTGCTTTAAGTATGGTATTCTTTAGAATGACCTTTAAGAGTCTTGGGTTAGTATTGAATTTTGTTCAGGTAGGCTGTATTAAGAGAAAACATGATTCTGGGGTAAAACGATAGATTGTCCCGAAGAATAATCAATCGTTTTGGGAAGTAAGAGTAAGATTATGGTTTTTAGCGATTGATTAGGGTTTTGCTTAGAGTATGACTTATAGAAACGCGAAGTTTGATCTTTGATATATCCGAGGTCAATGTAAGTAATCACCCATGAAACCGTCATAAATAGTCCATTAGTCAATATGACTATTTTTATATAAACTGTGCATTTTGATAGTCATGACTTTTACAAGTCTATGTTATGAGCCTATAACTAACGCTACAAATAATGTTTATAACTTCCTTTATATTCGTTGCTTATTGTTGTTACCATGTACAACAATGAAGAATAATATGGAATTAAAAAGAGAGAGTTGAAACACAGATTTACGTGATTCGGCAATGTGCCTACGTTCACAAAGAGTGCAGCTGTATTTTACTATTAATGATTAAAGGTTATAACGTACATAACATATATATATATAAACCCTAATTGTATGGACGTATTTTGAAAATCCCTAAAATACCCTGTACTGTACCGTGGGGGCGCTGCCCCATACCCCCACAACCTAATTGTTCCCCCCGCAAACTTAATTACGCCCATGGGCCGCTTCGATCCATTCACTCTGCTCCGTTTATTTGGCCAACCATTGGTATTCTAACATGAGTCATTAGTTCCAACACTTATGTACGAAATAAGTGTTGGAACTCAACTAAAAATATTATTGTGTTTCAAACAGCTATGGGAAAAAAGAGGTACAAAATTTGGAGTGTGTGTACATTATAAAGACTTGATCCGATGTATTAGAGAGGGTACTTTTAGGATGCCTTGAATACATTGGTTAGGGTGACCGGCGCAACCATGTATGGATTGTGATCACATCCTGCAGCATCGTTAGTGGTGTGGATCACGGGGGGGTTGGACCCGGTTTGGCATCATTAGTGGTGTGGATCACCTAGGATTGGACTTGGTTTGCCACTAGTGGTGGCTTGCTATTGTACCACACTGTGGCACCAATGTTGTGCCAAAGGTCTTGTCAAACAATTCTACAACTATAAGAACAACTTCTTTAGAAGTAGTGGGACGTGTACCCTAAGTCCTAACTTGAATAACCGCATTTCATGGTTTATCACTTCCACTAATTTCACCATTCTCAAGAAATCTAGCATTACCGGTTTCATCAATTTTCGTTTTATGTGTAGGACAGTAAAACTTGTTGTGAGTACCCTTGTGAGTATTAAGTTCCATATTGAGAAAATATAAAGAAAAATAGTAGTTAATATACCTAAGTGGACCCATGCTCATTAGCTTAGGCCTTTGGGCTAGTGTGGTATTCAACTATGTATATTAATGTACTCTTTGTAAAACTCCATAACCGCTTTATCTCCTAACAAAACATATACCCTTTGAATTTTTATGGATAACCAATAAAGTAACTATTAATGGTTTTGAAATCTAATTTCTTTTCATGTGGATTATAAATTCCAGCTTCACTCGACAACCCCAAATATGTAAGTGTCTCAAACTAAGTTTCCTTCAAATCCACAGTTCAAAATGAGACTTTGTTTCTGCTTTAGAATGAATTCTATTCAATAAATATGCAACGGTCTTAAGGGCTTCTATTCACAATGAAATGGGTAAAAATAAATTACTTAAAATACTCCTATCTATATCCATTAGGGTACGATTACACATTTCAGCTACTCCATTCTACTGAGGTGTACCTGGCATAATTTAGTATGCACAAATGCAATGGTTTTTCTAGGAGTTTAGCAAATGGGACATGGCATTGACGTGATCCATCATACATTCCATAATAATCACCACCTATATCTAATCTGAAAATTTTCACTTTTTTATCTAATTGTCTTTCAACCTCAGTAATGTAAACCTTTAAGGCATCCATTACTTAAGATTTTTCATGCAACAAATAAATATAACAGTAACATGAAAAATCATCAATAAAGGTGATACAATACTTTTCCCTACCAAAAGATGGTGAGTTAAAAGGTCCACGAATGTCTCTATGGACACTTTCAAGAAGTACTCTAGTCCACTTCTTGTAGAACGTTTCTTTGTGCGTTTGGTTTGTTTTCCCTTAATACAATCCACACTCTCTCTCTTTCTCTCTCACACATACACCAAAATTAGTAAAATCTAGATTCAAAAGAATCTCATTTTTTACTAATCTCTCTATTTTTTCTTTGGATATGTGACCCACTTGTCTATGCCACAAGATTAATGAATTTTCAATAATCATACTATGTTTAGTTCCAACATTATGATGTAGGGTTAAAAGGCCATCAACAAAATAACTAGTAAGGTTAAATACCTTTATGGTGCCTGTGGTTTGGGCCAAAATAAAAAAACCCGCTTTGATTTAAAAAAGTGGCACAAGTGGTACCTATATTTAAACAAAATACCAACTTGATACTTCCATGGAGGTTCTATCTAAACTTTTAATGGAACTACATGTCACCACACATAAAAATGCAACACCTATCCCGTGTGCCACATCTACTTCACAACTCAGCATTTTATGCGATGTGTCATTATGTCACAGCAGGTACTTGGAGTTTAGACGCCACGTCAAATGGTGAAATTTATAAAAAATTACATAAACAAAATTTAAACAAACAATAAAAAAGCAATCATAAATCCTCAAATCAATCAAACCTTAATTTTTCTGTTCTCCTCTAAAAAATACAAGTGGCTCAAAGATCCAAAGGAAATTAAGGTGGAAGTCTTGGTGTGCCGCATGCATGTGTTACAACTCCGCAAGCTCCAAACTCCTATTTATTTTCTTTACAAAGGGAAATTTGTAGATGACCCATACTCGCTTAGAACATGACGACTGGAATCTTAAAGAAAATTCTTGATTAAAGACTTTGCTTGCTTGTCAAATGATAGTTTAGATCCTTGGTTTTGATTAGAACCAAGGAGTATGAAGCTCTGTTAAATGAAAGTTGATACTCGATCTCACCCAACTCGGGCGAGTATGGCTCGAGTTGGGTGAGATCAATATCAACTTTCTTGTCTATGGCTCGAGTTGGGTGAGATATAGTATGAAGCTCCGGTGAGAGTATGAAGCTCTTCAACCTCACCTTTCTTTAGCAAATCGACCACTTCGTAGGAGATCAGATCCTCATCACTGCCAAAGTCAATGACGGAGGAGATGGTGGTGGAGAAACCCACCACTGAAAAAGATCCTATGCTGCCGAAGAAGTCACGTTTGGTTGAGGAAGTGGGGATGGAAGAGGGGAGGGGGTGGGGGTTTGAGTTTGGATCTTAGCGCACAAGGCAAGAACTCAAGCACCTTAATTTGTTGTTCTCAACGAACTAAATCCTTGGAGACCGGTAGCACGGTCCCTCCACCAATGCAGCTGTGTTGGTACATCATGATCCGCTTGCATTTTTGTGAGAGAACAGAAAATTGGGGTTCAATTGATTTAGGGAGAAATGATAAATGGGTTTCCATTGATTTGGGTTTAATATTGGGTTTGATCTTGTTTTTGTTTTAATTTGGTTTAAATTATGTTTATGTAATTTTTAATATTTTTGGTATCGGATTTGGCATAAATACCATAGGTATCACCTGTGATATAGTGACAAGTCATAGGACTTGTCACGTTTTTACGCGTGGTGGCGTGGAGCTCTGTTAAAAATTTAGACAGAACCTTGACAGAAGTATCAAGTTGGTATTTCGTTTGAATATAGGTACCATTTGTGCCACTTTTTGAAACCGATGCTGCTTTTTGTTTTTGACCTAAACCACATGTACTAGAAATGTATTTAACCCTAACTAATAAGATTCAATTTATACAAATCATCACATATATTCCCATAACCAACAAAAGAGACATCTTTAAATAAATTGAATATTTTATTGCGGAATGTAAAGTAATAGTCATTAAGATCAAGTTTAGTTAAAGAAATCAAATTTCGAGAAATAGAAGGACCATAAAGTGTAAAAGAAAAAAATCTAGATAACAACCAGTATCTAAAAACAAACCAAAGGTTATGATGGCAACAACTAGAACTTTAACCTTATTTTTCAGGATTATGAAATTTTCATTTGTGTTTAAAGTTTGGATTGTAATGAAGCCGTGCATTGAAATAGAAACATGAACAATAAAACTTAAGTCAATCCACCAAGTATTAGAAGGAACTACACTAGGGATTGATTCGAAACATAAGCAAGCTAAATGCTTATATTTCTTTTTGAACCATGCCTTGCATTTGTGACAATCTTTCTGAACATGCCAATTTTTTTTTGCAAAATTGTCTTTTGACATTGTTTTGTTCATTTTCATGAACCTCAATTGCTTGAGGACGTCTATTAACTTTAGGTGGCTCTATCTTTGTGCCCTTTTAGGCTTCTTCCACTTCTTTTTGGCTCATTGACTTACTAGTATACTGGCCAAATCATTTACATTCCATTTATCTTTATTAGTGTTGAAATGAATTTGGAAAGGTCCATACAGAAGAAGTAAGGAATTCAAGATAAATTGCATAAGAAATAACTCATCCACATTCATCCCAAGAGCCTTGAATTTAGCAACTAGAATTTTCATTTCAAGAATATGGGCATGCATCTCAGGTGTACCGTCACCATGAGTTTAGCTATCAATGTCCCAGCAAGAGACTTGGCAGCTAATCGAAAATGTTCTTCCACAGTTATAAAGAATTATTTAGCACTTTAACATTTAGGAAGTGTTGACTTAATATTATTCACTATGCTCATTTGAATAAACATAATGCTCAATCTGTTTGATCTTTTCCAAGACTTGTATAAAGTCTCTTCTTCCACATTGCTTGAATTAGTTATAGCTAGCGATTTCTTAGTCCGGAGTGCCAAATCAAGATCAATAACACCAAGGTGAAATTGAACTTGTTTAGACTAGTCTAAGAAATTCATTACTTTAAGAATCAAAACAAACAAAGCATGTGAATGTAGTAAAATAGAAATTGACACTACTGTCAAATAAATGCTCACTATGAAAATTCTACACATCATGTGCTCGATAGGAGCCCCGAGGATAAAGCCTTTGATTTGAGTATTACGCCAATTAATTATGTTGATTTCATCGGGGTAGATGCTATTTTGTCAAATTATTCTAACCAAATTTGTAATGAGATTGATATGGCGGAGGGGAATGTTTTATCAAAAAGTGATGGGGTCATTGCTAGTTATTTGAAATTTTTTATGGCATATGGGAAAGACAAGGCACAAGAAAAGCATGGCAAATCTACACGGCAAGGTGAGGAGCGCGGCCTTCAACATCATTGTCCCAGTCTGCTAATGATTAAAGCCATCATGTTTTTTATAGGGTGTAGCCTTGTTGTGATTTTGAGAAGAGGAGAATGGAATGAGCTGACTGGACATCCAAAGGACCATGGAAAGAACCAGCCGAATTTGAGGGCAAATTCTCTCTAACAAAGGGAGAATGATGCAGGTCGCTAGGGATGGGCAAAAACCCGCCCAAGCCACCCCGCCCTGCTCGGGTTTTATGTGTTTTTTTGCGGGTTCGGGTAGGATTCTTCCAACTCGAGCGGGGTGGGTTGATGGTTTTAGGTGTTTTTTTTAGCGGGTACCCACCTCGCCCCGATTCGCCCCGCATAAGTATAAAAACTAAAAAACCCTAACCCTATTCTATTCAGCCTCTCTCTCTATTCTTCTGCCTTCGTTCCCTTTTCTCTCCCTTGCTCTCTCTTCGATGTGCTCTCTCTACCTCTCGTCTGCTTCTCTCTCTAGTTTACGCCGCCGCTCCACCTCTTCTGACCACTGCTGCTGCGCTGCTCCCACCTCCACAGACCACAATCCTGTCGATCCAGGTTTTTTTTTTTTTTTTTTCTCTCTCTAGACCTCTTTCATGAATCGTTCTTTGGTTTTCTTTTCCATTGTTTATAGGTTTGATGTAGGGTTGTGTATGCTTGTTTGTTTCTCAGAGTTCAGTGTTTATAGGTTTGAATCGTTTGATGTAGGGTTGTGTTTGTTTCTCGGGGTTCTGAGAGGATCTGACGAAAATGGAGGAGAAGAAAGAGGAAAAGAAAGAAGAGAAGCTGGTGGAGGAAAGAAATGAGAGGATTTGGAAAAGAACCTGCACAACCCGCAATACCCGCCCCGATTTGCCCTGCCCCGCAATACCCGAACACGTGCGGATATTGTTCCTTGTGCTTGGGTGGCGTGTTGAAATTTCCAAACCTGCAGGGTGTGAGGCGAGTTGGGGAAAAGGCCGATACCCACCCCGCCTCGACCCGTGCCCACCCCTATAGATTGCAGAGCCCTTGGAAATGCGATCGAGCGCTCGCGTGCCTGCGATTGAGCGCACGCAGGGACACTTATGCGCACCAGACCTCTGGTTGTACGATCGATAGCCCTTGTGCCTGCGATCGATAGCCCTTATGCCTGCGATTGATCGCACACAGGGCCTTTTGCTATGTTTCCGCGTTTTAATTAGACTAAACCGACTTTAGTTCATTGTTTTAATAGGATTAGGGTTTTGGGAGTCTTTATTTCGTTATTTTATTAGGTTTTGGGTTTTATGGGTATTTATGTCATATTTTATTAGGTTTAGGAGTCTTGGGGCTATAAATACATGCTTATAGCCTCTAGTTTATCAGTTGTTGTTTATTATTGATTTTCATTAATGCGAATACTTAGAGTTGAGTTTATTTATTTTTTTCCTTTAAACTTTAGATAGAATCTATTGTTTTTAGAAGAATTCTTAGATCATTGATAGACTCAAGATCTGGAATTACCTATCCACTACTTTATTGTTGTTCTTCGCTGCAACCCACTAAATCACCACTAAGTCACGTTGCATCACCCTCTCTTTCACATTCTCTCCCACACAAAATAATATTTAAAGAAAATAAATAGTAAAATAAAAAATATGTTGAAGTGTGTATCAAAAAATGAGTAGTTAAATTAAAAATTTATACATTTTAATAGCTATTTTGGCTACTTTTGCTAGAGATACTCTAAAAGATACTTGTAAGTTGTATGTACGTAATGTGTAATTACACTAAAATGGACTTAAAAGATCTCACTAAAGGACAAAACTATAGAATCCCACTTCTCTCAAGTAATTAACAAACAATTTATTAAGAATTAGGATTAGATAATATAACATTAGGATATATGGGACATTAATTAAATTCTTACACAAACTTGCCTAATTCTTTCCCATTTTCAATTATAAATTGTTATTCATATTCTTCTCGTACATAGGCAGAACATGCACCCAGCCATTTAAGCGAATCAGGAACCAAGGCTGGCTAGACCATTAGGCGAGTGAGGCGTTCGCCTAGGAAGGCCGGCTAGACCACTAGGCGAGTGAGGCGTTCACCTAGGGCTCCCGGATTAATAAGGCCCAAAAAAAACAAAAAAAATTTTGC
>NC_081548.1:3933019-3968669 GCF_901000735.1 Corylus avellana
GTTTGTTTCTCGGGGTTCTGAGAGGATCTGACGAAAATGGAGGAGAAGAAAGAGGAAAAGAAAGAAGAGAAGCTGGTGGAGGAAAGAAATGAGAGGATTTGGAAAAGAACCTGCACAACCCGCAATACCCGCCCCGATTTGCCCTGCCCCGCAATACCCGAACACGTGCGGATATTGTTCCTTGTGCTTGGGTGGCGTGTTGAAATTTCCAAACCTGCAGGGTGTGAGGCGAGTTGGGGAAAAGGCCGATACCCACCCCGCCTCGACCCGTGCCCACCCCTATAGATTGCAGAGCCCTTGGAAATGCGATCGAGCGCTCGCGTGCCTGCGATTGAGCGCACGCAGGGACACTTATGCGCACCAGACCTCTGGTTGTACGATCGATAGCCCTTGTGCCTGCGATCGATAGCCCTTATGCCTGCGATTGATCGCACACAGGGCCTTTTGCTATGTTTCCGCGTTTTAATTAGACTAAACCGACTTTAGTTCATTGTTTTAATAGGATTAGGGTTTTGGGAGTCTTTATTTCGTTATTTTATTAGGTTTTGGGTTTTATGGGTATTTATGTCATATTTTATTAGGTTTAGGAGTCTTGGGGCTATAAATACATGCTTATAGCCTCTAGTTTATCAGTTGTTGTTTATTATTGATTTTCATTAATGCGAATACTTAGAGTTGAGTTTATTTATTTTTTTCCTTTAAACTTTAGATAGAATCTATTGTTTTTAGAAGAATTCTTAGATCATTGATAGACTCAAGATCTGGAATTACCTATCCACTACTTTATTGTTGTTCTTCGCTACAACCCACTAAGTCACCACTAAGTCACGTTGCATCACCCTCTCTTTCACATTCTCTCCCACACAAAATAATATTTAAAGAAAATAAATAGTAAAATAAAAAATATGTTGAAGTGTGTATCAAAAAATGAGTAGTTAAATTAAAAATTTGTACATTTTAATAGCAATTTTGGCTACTTTTGCTAGAGATACTCTAAAAGATACTTGTAAGTTGTATGTACGTAATGTGTAATTACACTAAAATGGACTTAAAAGATCTCACTAAATGACAAAACTATAGAAACCCACTTCTCTTAAGTAATTAACAAACAATTTATTAAGAATTAGGATTAGATAATATAACATTAGGATATATGGGACATTAATTAAATTCTTACACAAACTTGCCTAGTTCTTTCCCATTTTCAATTATAAATTGTTATTCATATTCTTCTCGTACATAGGCAGAACATGCACCCAGCCATTTAAGCGAATCAGGAACCAAGGCCGGCTAGACCACTAGGCGAGTGAGGCGTTCGCCTAGGGCTCCCAGATTAATAAGGCCCAAAAAAAAAAAAAAAATTTGCCCAAATTTTTTTTTAATATTTTATTTTATTTTATTTTTTGTAATTTAAGGCCCTTTTTTTTTTTTTTAATTAGGCCTAATTTTTTTTTTTTAAATAAAAACTTAAGACCTCTAATCATGATAAGTAAGTAATTTAAAAAATGTCTCAATTTAATAAGTCCCCAATATAATAAGCCCATGGTAAAATAAGATCAATTAGCCAAAAAAAGCAAATATCCTTATACTTAAAAAAGTCTATCTACCTATACATCTGAAATTATTTGATATTGAAAGATCATTTTAACCCTACCTAACCACACATTTTCTTTCCTTTCTTTTTCTTTTTCTCTTTTCTTCTCTACTGCCGAGAGCCTCTCCTCTTATATTCTTTTTTTCTCTTTCCTTAGTTTCACTCAAAACAGAACGTGATGGAGAGAGATTAAGCAAAAGAGAGTGAGAGATAGACAGAGAGCCTAGGCGAGAGAGAGAAACATATATATCAATGAGGTAAAGATTCATTAAAAAAAAAAAATTGTAATGTTTATTTCTGTACTTGATTTTTCTTGTGGGTTTTGTATGAGTTTTTGTCAATTTTTTTTGTGGATTTTGTTTGAAACAGATGTATCAAAGAGGTAAGGATTCATAAAAAAAAAAAAAAAATTGATTTTTTTATTGTTGTGTTTATTTTTGTAAGAATTAATAAAAATAAAAACTCTAAATATAATAATAATATTAAAATAAATATTATTTAATTAACATATAAATATTAAAAAAAATAAAATGCCCCATTTAAAAGTTTAGCCAATCGCCCATGGGCGGCCCTGTCAGGAACTATATATCCAAGGACGACTTAGCTTGTACGTTTTGGCACTTGTCAGAGAGCTGTGTTCCATGGATCTAATCCAAAACGGTGAGGAGGGCCCGGGAGGACATGTGTCGTAATATAGCCTAAAGTGGTCCTGGTCTCCTCACAATGAAGATGAACATCTTTTTATAGTTATATGTTGTAATATCATTATGCCTTTGTAGCATCGTCGGACTCACTGCAGTACCGCAAAACATGTCTGAATCTGAAGTTACAATGAACCTGGAGCTGGAGACCTACCCTCCCATGTTCCGGCAGCAGAACAACCAGAGTAGTACTCATTGGAAAGTCATCGAGCCGGTCAGAGAATCGGAGCTTACTATACCTGTCATAGATCTCCATTGCCTGAGCCCTGAGGAGCTTGGGGGTGCATGTAGAGATTGGGGACTTTTTCGTTTGGTGAACCATGGAGTTCCCTCGACCCTTTTGAGGCAACTTCATGAGCATGCAAAAGAGCTTTTCTCTCTTTCATTTGAATGCAAAAAGAAGATATTTTGTAGCCCTTTGTCGTACATTTGGGGCACCATTGCTACTTCCCCTTCTGGCGCGGCCATATTGACTGGTCCCCAAAATATCCATTGGGTTGAAGGCATCCATTTTCCTCTTGGTCAACTCTCCCAATTGCAACCTCAAGATCATATGCTTGCTTCTTTCGGGTACGTACGTACATGACTTTTCTTTCTAACTTCTATACGTAATACAAATTATGACATTTGTGCCCTCCACAAGAGATTGACACATCAATTTGAAACAAGAAAAATAAATATTAGCAAAACACTCGATCTAACCCTTCTTTTACCCTTTTTAGCCTTGACAAAAAAAAAAAAAACCCTCTCAACACAGCCATCGCTCATGCCAGACTCCGCCGCCCAAGCTGGGGGCCCGGGATCTCTGAGAATGATAGAGGCGATTCCAGTGTGAGAGAGAGAGAGAGAGAGAGCTACGCTAGACATTGCCACCCAGGCTCGGATCCAAAAAATCCACTGCCCAGGCCAGGATCTCTAGATTTTGAAGACCATTAATTATTCATTTTTGTGAAAGCTGGGATCTCTGGATTTTGATGGTCGGGATCTCCCCGATCACTCCTAGCGGTCTATGTACAATAATGGGCTCTACAATCCTCTAGAGGACGAAGACGAAGTGCACACAAAAATTTATAAAAATACAATTATGTCATTCTCAAAGATCTTGGCCGGGATCTCTCTCACTGGGATTGTCTTTGTCTTTGTCAGTGGCAGTGTCTGGCGTGAGCGGTGGTTGTGTGTGCCTTTTTTGGTAGCTGTGCTGGGGAGTTTTTTTTTTTTTTTTTAGGCAAAAAAGTGAAAGAAGAGTTAGATCATGTGTTTTGCTAATATTTATTTTTCTTGTTTCAGACTGATGTGTTATTCTCTCATTGAAGGACACAAATGTCTTGTTTTGTGCGAAGACATTATAAAAGTTATTATAGTATTTTTTTTTTTTTTATTGGTGGATTGTAAAGAGATATTATTGGGAGATACAAAGCAAAACTAATTTGGATTATATATATATGCTTCATCATCACAAGACTGCTAGTGGAAGAATATGGAAGGCACCTGGGTAGACTTGGTAGAACCATATTTAAAACAATGGCGATGGAGCTCAATCTGGATCCAGGAGAATCCGAGACCCATCTGGGGGAATCTACAGGATTTCTACGTGTTTACCGCTATCCATTACGCTCAATGGCTAACTCTGCATGGGGGATAGACGTGCACACAGACAGCTCGGTGTTGAGCATATTGAACCAGTACGAGGTTGGTGGCCTTGAAGTCCTCAAAGACAATCAATGGCTCCAAGTTAAACCCATTTCCGACGAATTAATTGTCAACCTCGGAGATATGATGCAGGTGCGTTTTACTTCGTATGGTAGTGGTATAGTAGTTTTGAATAAATGGCACTTCGAGAAATACTTATTTGCATTTTGGCGTTCATCCGTATATTTTCACTGAGTTGGTATGTAGTGAATGGAGCATGCCAACTTAACAAAGATGCGCGCAAGATAGACGTCAAAATGCAAAAAAATATATGTATTTTGTGTGTGTTTGATGACTCTTTGATATTGTTAGGCGATAAGCAACGACAAGTACAAGAGTGTGAAACACAGAGTTAGGTTAGACAAACATAGAGACCGGATCTCTATCGGCTACTTTGTGTTCCCAGAAGAAGGTAGCGTGATTCGGAGCTCCAAGTACAAGCCGTTTACTTATGGTGATTTCCAAGCACAAGTACATCAAGACATCAAGGCCCATGGGTTTAAGGTTGGGCTTGAAAGGTTCGAGCTTACCTAGGCCACTTCACCATGATGGGGCTCTGGTATGATTTGTCTTGTTTTGGGTTTTCTTCTTTTCGATTGATGCTGCTATTTAGTAGACTGATATATGACTGTCATACTTAGATATATGCCTGTAAAAGAAAAAAAAATGAAGTTTTAGTTTTCACTATCATGTCATCCCAATTGTATGTAACTTGTATAATAGTTTACTAAATAACATTACTATATTATTTTTCCTTTTTTTTTAGTGTCACGAATAGAGGTTGTGGTGATATTAGTGTGTGTAGCTTATCTTGAATTTGCTTATAATGAAATAAATTAAAGAGTTATTAGAGGTGTGTAGATTATTGGAGGTTTTTTTTTTTTTTTTTTCTTTGAAATTAATTTTGCAAGAAATTAAGAGTCAAAGTCTATAATCTAAGTTTTTGTAATTTCACTTTACTTGCATAAGTGAAAAATGCAGAGTACAAAAAAAAAAAAAAAAAAGGTCAACCTTCGTACGTTAATTTCAGGGTACTCGGTCTACATTGAGGCATTAAGTATAAAATTTGAAATGACGTAATAATATATTGGTCACTAAATTTATTAAATTTAAGGGGAAAGTTCACAT
The DNA here is from genome assembly GCF_901000735.1 of Corylus avellana. Taxonomy (NCBI): domain Eukaryota; kingdom Viridiplantae; phylum Streptophyta; class Magnoliopsida; order Fagales; family Betulaceae; genus Corylus; species Corylus avellana. The sequence goes on from NC_081548.1 coordinate 3,938,132, forward strand.
ACCCCCTTAAACTATCATTCAATTGACAATGTTCTTTCTAAACTTTCAATTCTGATAATGTCCCCCCAAACCACAAAAAATTGTCAATGTTTCTCCCAATGACAAAACTATCCTTAGTAAAATAAAAATAAAAATACTATAATTTCTAGAAAAAACCTAAAAAAAAAAAAAAAAAAAAAAAAAAAAAAAAAAATCAAAGGGTGGCCAATTTAAAATTAAAAAAAAAAAAAAAAATCATTTTTATAAGAAAAAAAAATTGTTTTATAACTTTTTGGAGTAACTTCACTTTAGATCCCTGAATTACCACGCGATTTGAAAAGTTCCTCAAACTTCAAAATCTCTCAATTTGAACAACTGAACTTTCAATTGCAGTTAATTGGAACCTCTTCATCAGATTTAACCGTTAATTTTTAACGGCAATACCTTTCAATTTCCATTTTAAAAAAAATTAACAGTTTTCGTTTAAGAAAATAAAAAGTTTCATTTTCTAAAAACAAAAAAAATTTCCGTTTTTTTTTTTAAAAAAAAAATCGTCAAAATTTTTCATTTTAAAAAAATTTATATATATATAAATTTATATATAGGGTATTTTTATCTTATTGAATGCACCGAGGATGGGTCCATGAGCCAGTAGTTCCCCTCCACGCGCTCTCATGCGCCATAAGTAGTTTCGGCGCGTCTCTACCACACATCTCACGTGACTGCCACATGCTCATATGAATATGGAGATCCAATCCACCAACCCGACCAAGCTGGTTCCAAGCCGAATCTATCCAATGGGTTTGTAGTACCCTAAGTAATCACTAGGTTGAGTTTCTTATGAGTGGGAGGGTTAATGAATTTACTAGATTCAATAGGGTTTACCGGAAGTGAGAATTTTGGATTTTTGGTTTTGATGGCAACTTCTTGAAACAAGTTGCTCATATTCTACTACTGGCCCATTTGGTATAATTAGCTTATGTTGACTTGGGGACAAATAAGTTGTTGGGAGTATTTTGGGATTTTCCAAAATACTTACAATTAGGGTTTTCCTATAAATATGTTATGTTGTAACCATAAATCATTGAATAGTAAAATATAGCCGCACTCTCCTGTGGACATAGGTACATTGCTGAACCATGTAAATCTGTGTCTCGACTATTTCTTGATCTTTCTTTATTCGATTCCATATTATTCATCATTATTGTGCACGGTAACAACAATTTGTATCAAAGCCTAGTTCTGCGATGGCTGGGATTGGCACATCTTCTACGAAATTCGACGTGATGAAGTTCGACGGAACTAGTAATTTCAGGTTATGGCAGAGACGTGTCAAGGATTTGTTGGTGCAACAAGGGATAGTGAAGGCGTTATATGGGACAAAACCAGAAGGTACATAGATTGGAAGAAACTTGAGGCTAAAGCGATGGCTACTATTCGACTTTGTCTAGGGCATGACGTGATGTATCATGTCATGGATGAAGAATCTCCGGCAGTAGTTTGGTTGAAACTGGAAAGTCGATATATGTCAAAGTCATTGACGAACAAGCTTTATCTAAAGCAACGGTTGTATGGCTTGAAGATGGCAAAAGGCTCAGACCTGAGCCAACACATCAACATGTCCAATCAGGTAATCGGCGATTTGAAGAGGGTTGATGTTAAGTTTGAAGACGAAGACAAGGCGTTGATGCTATTGAATTCACTCAACTTATCCTACGTATGAGAATTTGGTTACAACTCTGACATGGGGGAAAGAGTCCTTGGAGTCAGAGGATGTTACAGGAGCTCTATTGGCTTTTCATTAGAGGAAGAAAATCAGTGATGAAAGTTCTCAAGGAGAATGGCTAGTTGTAAAGAGTAACCAGGAGTATGGAAGAAGCAGCAATAAGGGTGGTTCAAATGACAAGAATTCTAGGTCAAAGTCCAGAAAGAGAAAGGACACCAATTGCTATAAGTGTGGAAAGAAAGAGCACATAAAGCGGGACTGTCTAGGCCTGAAGAAGAACAAGGACGACGAGAATGAAGGTTCCTCAAGTTTTGTGAACGTAGTAGAAGAAAATTCAGATGATGCTAATGGTGATATGCTTTCTGTTGCATCAAATTCAGAGCATCTTGTGGATTCTTGGATTCTGGACTCAGCATGTTCGTTTCACGTGATGTCCAACAGAGATTGGTTTGACACCTACAAGCCAGTTAATTTTAGTGTAGTTACTATGGGTAATGGTGCACATTGTAATATTAATGGCGTAGGTAATATCAAGATTAAGATGTTTGATGGTATGGTTAGCATTATGTGATGTTAGACATGTACCAGATGTAGAAAAGAATCTGATTTCATTGGGTACCTTAGACTCAAATGGTTATGGTTATAAGTCTGAAGGTGATTAAGGGTGTGATGGTAGTGATGAGAGGGCAGAAAAGTACAAAGAATATTTATAAACTGTTGGGAAGTACAATTGTAGGTGGAATCGCCTATATGGAGTCTGAGTCCGATTGTACTGGCATATGTGGTTGGGTCATGAGTGAGTGGGTTATGTTGAAGCTTCATAAGAGAAATTTGTTAAAGGGTGTTAAAACGTGCAAGCTCGATTTCTGTAAGTTCTGTGTTCTAGGGAAGCAGAATAGGGTACAATTTAAGATAGCCACACATAAGACAGATGTTATTCTGAACTATGTTCATTCTGATGTTTGGGGACCAGTGAGGACAACATCACATGGAGGACATATGTATTTCATGATCTTTATTGATGATCTCTCTAGAAAGGTTTGGGTGTACTTCATGCGGCACAAATCATAAACGTTTACCAAGTTCAAGTTGTGGAAAGCAGAGGTGGAGAACTGGACCGGGGAAAAGGTTAAGTGCATCAGGACAGATAATGGCATTGAGTACTCAAATGACAAGTTCAGGGATTTCTATGAGTAGCATGATATAAAGAGACATTTCACAATACACAAGACACCAAAGCAAAATGGTGTAGCGGAAAGGATGAACAGGTCTATTGTAGAGAGCACGATGTCTCAGGTTAAATGCTGGACTTGCAAAGATTTTCTGGGCAGATGCAGTGAATATGACATGCTACTTGATCAATTGGTCACCGAGGGTAACACTAGATGGAAAAGTTATAGAGGAGATGTGGACAGGTAATGAGGTAGATTACTTTAGTTTGAGAGTATTTGATTGTCCAGCCTATGTGCACATACCTAGTGAAAAACGATCGAAACTTGATCTAAAGTCTAGACAGTGTGTCTTTCTCATGGAAAAGAGGTTAAGGGTTACAAGTTTTGGAATCCGAAGGCAAACAAGGCAGTGATCAGTAGAGACGTAATATTTGATGAAAATTTCATGTTGACGAGTACTCAAGGTAAAAAGCAGTAGGTGCCGGAAAGTAGTACCAGTGATAAATAGGTGGTGCAGGTGGAGTTAGAGACTCTTGTGCATGATAACACTTCTCAGGGTACAGAAACCTCTACTTCAGAAGTTAAGGAGCATAACACTATAGCCACAAACAAGCCTAGACGTACCATCAGGCCACCAACCAGGTACGGTTTTGAAGACATGGTTTCTTATGCTCTTGTCATCAGCAGCGGAGATCCTACTACTTTTCAAGAGGCTGTCAGTAGCAAAGAGAAAAGCAGATGGGTGGGTGCTATGGCGGAAGAGGTGGAGTCTTTGCATAAAAACCAGACGTGAGATTTGGTGGACCTTCTAAAGAGGAAGAAGGCAATAGGGTGCAAATGAGTGTTCAAGAAAGAGGAAGCAATATCAGAAAAAAGGGGGAGAAAAGTTTAAAGCTCACCTAGTAGCAAAAAGTTATTCGTAGTAGAAAGGTGTTGATTGTGAGGAAATATTTTCTCCAGTGGTCAGACATACTTCCATCAGAGCGGTATTGTCGTTGGTAGCTCATTATGACTTGGCATTGGAGCAAATGGATGTGAAGACAACTTTTCTCCATGGTGATTTGGAGGAGCAGATTTACATGGAGCAGCTAGAAGGGTTTAGTCAACCTGGACAGGAGCACTTGGTCTGTAAATTGAAGAAATCACTTCATGGGCTAAAGTAGTGTCTAAGGCAATGGTATAAACGATTTGACTCCTACATGATCAGAATTGGCTACAAGAGATGTGAATATGACTGTTGTATGTATGTGAGGAGCCTTGATGATGGCTCATTTATTTTTCTGTTATTGTATGTGGATGATATGCTTATTGTAGCTAAGAGCATAGTAGAGATCAACAAACTGAAGGTTTTGTTGAGAAGAGAATTTGACATGAAGGATTTGTGTGTAACGAAGAAGATTCTTGTGATGGAGATTCCCAGGGACAGGGATGCCAAGAAATTGTGGCTATCTCAGGCCGGCTATGTAAAGAAGGTATTTGAGAGGTTTAGCATGGAGAATGCAAAATCAGTGAGTACACATTTGGCGAATCACTTCCATTTGTCTACTTCACTGTGTCCAAAGACAGTTGAAGAAACTGAAGGCATGTCTAACATCCTCTATGCCCATGCAGTGGGGTGTTTGATGTATGCTATGATATGTACTAGGCCAGATTTGGCTCATGCAGTTAGTGTATTGAGCAAGTACATGGCAAATCCGGAAAGATAGCATTGGGATGCAGTTAAATGAATTTTTAGATATTTGAAAGGTATTAAACACTACAACATCACTTTTGTCAAACATAAGAGTGAATTGTCAGTTGTGGGATATGTGGATGTAGATTATGCAACGGATTTGGATGACAGGAGGTCAACCACGGGTTATGTTTTCATTCTTGCAGGAGGACCCACATGTTGGAGGTCTATGATCTAGTCCATGGTTGCGATGTCCACGACTGAGGCATAGTACATGGCAGAGACTGAGGCTGCAAAGAAAGCTTTGTGGCTTACAGGGTTAGTCAGGGAGCTGGGTATTCAGCAAAGTGGAGTTCTATTGTATTGTTAGAGTTAGAGTGCCATTTACATGGCAAAGAACTAGGTGTATCATGCGAGAACCAAGCACATTGATGTGAAGTTTCACAAGATCAGAGAATTGGTTGCTATAGGTGAATTGTTACTTGAAAAGATTTACACTTCTGAGAATGTAGTGAACATTTTGACGAAGCATGTTACCGCAGACAAGTTCAAGCATTGCATGGACTTGACAAATGTCTCTAGGTGTTAGAAAGGAGAGGAGAGGAGGCGGCATTCCCAAACCTATTAGTTCCAGGTGGAGGCCCAATACTTGATTATCTTCAAAGGGGTGAATACTCACCAAGGTGAAGATTGTTTGAACAAGTGGCTCATATTCTACTACTAGCCCATTAGGTGTAATTAGTTTATATGAGCCTAGAGACAAATAAGTTGTGGGGGATATTTTAGGGTTTTCCAAAATACTTAAAATTAGGATTTTCCTATAAATATGTTATGTTGTAACCCTAAATCATTGAATACTAAAATATAGCCACACTCTCATGTGGACGTAGACATATTGCTGAACCACGTAAATCTATGTCTCGACTCTCTCTTGATCTTTCTCTTTTCGATTCTATATTATTCATCATTGTTGTGCACGGTAACAACACAACTCTACTTTTTCAACCAAATTAACAGCCTCTACATCATTTTCATTATAATTAATATTCTCTTCATAAGCGGAGTGCCTATTTGGAGATTCATAAATATGGTTACAGACAAGTCGAATACGACTTACGTCATTGTCAAGGAACCTGCCAACATAAGAAAATTGACCGGGTTTCACTCGGATCCTATCGTCCTCTTTGGCATCATTGTCCCTGTGATTCCAAAAGAGACCCATCTGCATACGTTCTAACGTCCCCCCACAATTGGCACATCTCCCATTGTATCGTCTACTAGAACTCTAGTAATTCATCTCTCCAAGGAGCCTCTGATTGCTTGATGTATTGCTAGTAGTGGGCTCTCGAAACAATATCTCTCTCACGAATGGCATCTTTATAGAAGTTCTTATAGTTATACAAGTTGGATATTAAATCCAGATAACCCTGACTTGGATACCCCATGAATTCGGCTCACGAAAGAGCTCATTCCCTACAAACAACGTTGTTGGAGAAAGTCGTCACTATTGCTCTAATTGGCCATGATTAGAATAAAGCATGCTTTGATATTAATTGACTTAGTGGAAGAAGACTTGGTAATAATAATAAAACCAGTTTTTTTTTTTCCCCACAAATGAACATCTTCTTTTTATTTTTATATGTTGTAATATTATATAGGGTTAAGTACTTTTTTCGTATCTCGGTTTGCACTTTTTTAGTTTTTTCCCCCCTAAGTTTCCAAAACAGTCAAAAATTGTACCTGACCTATGGGAAAAGACAAAATCGATACCTTCATTAGTTTCTGAGAGAGAAAATTAACGATCTGCCATGTGTCACTCTCAAAATATGCCACATGTCCTAAAAATTAAAAATAAATAAATAACTAAACCTTAAAAAAATAAATAAATAAAAATTGCATGGGGTGGCCGACCACCCCATCTTGGCCAATGGGGGTGGTGGCCACCCCCATTTTGCCACCCCAAGGCCAGTCTGGGGGTGGCCGAACCACCCCCAAGGGCCAAGAAGGGGGTGGCCGAAGAAAGTAGAAAAAGGCATAATCTTCTTTCATGGATAGATTTAAGCATACAAATCGTGGAATTTCTCTGTGAAACAGGAAAAAAAAAAAAAAAGGTTTTGAAACAGAGCGTCAGAAAATTACTTTGTTACTTGGACGAGATCGCCAAGGGAATTGATAGATTTCTTGCTCAACCGAAGGTAGGTAGGGCTTCCATGCTCACGCTTGTTGATCTCACACACGAACAGTTCATGAACTTTGGCTGCAACGAAGAATAGAGAAAAATCGAAATGGTCAAATTGAGAAAAATCCAACCAAAAACTCTAATTTGTGGTATAAAAATTAGTGGGTAAGTGAGAAATAATTATTGGGTCTTGTAGAGCTTGATGGGTCGGCCTGGCTTTTGCAAATGAATGACCTTTTAGGTAGTGAAAACCTGAAGCTTTGTGGCGGCGTCGAGTGGCGTTTGAGGCTTCCGGTGGGAGATGGGTTTGAGAGCTTGGAAGGCAGGAGTGTGCAAGTGGGTGTAGAAGCTGGATGCGATCTTGTTAGATTGGCCAGTTTGGCAGTGTAAGACATGGTCTTCAAAGCAGAGCTTGAGCAAGCCATTGGTGAGAGTTGAGCGAGTGTTTGGTCAAAAAGAAAAAATGAGGGAAAATTGATGAAGTAGGGCAGGAGAGGAGTTGTTTATGAAGTAAACCGGCCTTGGGGGTGGCTCAGCCACCATCAATGGCCAAAATGGGGGTGACCGGCCACCCCTATTGGCCAAAATGGGGGTGGCCGGCCACCCCTATTGGCCACAATAGGGGTGGCTGGCCACCCCATGCAATTTTTAATTTTTAATTTTTTTTTTTTAGGTTTAGTTTTTATTATTTTTATTATTTTATTTTTATTTTTTTAGGATACGTGGCATATTTTGGGAGTGACACATAGCAGATCGTTAAACTAACAGAGATATCGATTTTTTCGTTTTCCGTAGGTCAAGTACCACTTTTTACTGTTTTCAAAACCTAAAAAATAAAAAATAAAAAAGTGCAAATCGAGGTACTAAAAAATAACCCTATTATATATGCCTTTGTAGGATCAGTGTAGTACTCTCTGCTGCAGCACTGCAAAATATGTCTGAATCTGAAGTTGCAATGAACTTGGAGCTGGAGACCTACCCTCCCATGTTCCGGCAGCTGAACAACCAGAGTAGTACTCATCGGAAAGTCATGGAGCCGGTTGGAGAAGCGGAGCTTACTATACCTGTCATAGATCTCCATTGCCTGAGCCCTGAGAAGCTTGGGGGGGCATGTAGGGATTGGGGAATTTTTCATTTGGTGAACCATGGAGTTCCCTCGACTCTTTAGAGGAAACATCATGAGCATGCCGAAGAGCTTTTCTCTCTTTCCTTTGAATGCAAAAAGGAGATATTTTGCAGCCCTTTGTCGTACCTTTGGGGCACCACTTGTATCACCCCTTCTGGTGCGGCCTTATTGACAGGTCCCCAAAATATCCATTGGGTTGAATGCATTCATTTTCCTCTTTGTCAACTCTCCCAATTGCAACCTCAAGATCCCATTCTTGCTTCCTTCAAGTACGTACACAACTTTTCCCCTTTGTCTCTTTTTTATTGGTGGATTGTGGGAAGATATTATTGTGAGTACTTGCACAATTTTTGGTGGGCAAAAAATCGCACGGAAGAGTCCCCTACTGATTGGACTGTGTTGGATCAAATTTCGACTTACTTGGGCCCAATTCTGACCTATCGGCCCATCCCTCATACTCGGTCATTTTTATTATTTAAAACAAACTCATATTCGGTAAAGCAGCCTTGTTTGATTGGGTTATTGATACTCGGCCATCAAGCTCGGTCAACCGAGCTTAAGGCAGGTACCGAGCATTACCCTCAGAAATATTAGAATGTTGGGAATAAATATCTTGTGTTAGTATACTATCAACACGTGGGCACTCGGTGAGTCCACAATGTTAGATGAACAGGAACAATTGATGCCTATAAAAGGTGGGTCCCCTCTCATAATTTCGGTAACTTCTTTTCACCCTCTGAAATGATATACTTTGCTTATCTTTTCTCTGATCCAATAATCTTCAAGTTTATTTCTTCCTTAAACACTGTGACTAACTTAGGCATCGGAGCTTCCACCAGCCGGACAACGCCGGCAGCTTTGATCCCCTTTTCTCATCTCTTATTTTCAGATCAACGTTCGGTTATCGAAATCAACGCTCGGTTATCAGAGCATTGTGCTAACCCCTTATCCACGTCATCATTCGGAAAACTGTTTCAACAGTTTGGCGCCGTCTGTGGGAATCGATATTTTGTCGGTTCTTATTAACCTCATATATTCCGATATGGTGAACACACCTCCACACCCCGGCACATCTCCTCATATCATTCCAAACATCCAAACAGATATACCCGGAACCTCACATGATCCAAATCCCCAAACAGCTGTCATGGTGAATTTTATGAAACAAATAGCCAAGTCTGTTGAGGCTATGAGGAAGCAGAATGAAGAGATCGTCTCTAGGCTACCTCCTAGAGAAGACTCGGCACAGAAGAGAAGACGAGAAGAGTCCCACAGGAATCAACCACCATCAGCCCGACGACAGTCAACCCAACTAGACACTGAAAGCTCAATACAAGGCACTGTCCGGCCTAAAGCAAACACTAGCCGACAAGAGCTTACCAAAAATTCACAATCGGGTGGCAGGTCACGCCATGGTGAGTCCAGCCATGCCAAAACCCACCACGGTAACTCTCGGTGTAACCATTCCCGTCATGTTCGGTCGTATCTTGATAAACCTGCAGAGACTGCTGTACACAAAGATGTAAAAAATCTCCAGTAGAAGTTTGAAAAGATGGCTTTCTTAATTGAGAATGGGGAAAATTACTCTGCTACTGAAGATCTAATGCAATACACCAACTTACCTTTTACCGACCGAGTAATGAGATTCCCCATGCCTGGTAATTTTAAGGTTCCTCGAGTTGGTGAATATGATGGAAGTGGAGATCCTTCCGACCATATGGAGAGTTTTCGAGCTCATATCATCCTTCATGAAACTCCTGATGAAATCGCTTGTCGAGCCTTCCCTTTAACTTTAAGGGGAGTCTCAAAGGAATGGTTCGGAAGTTTGAAACCTAAAATCGGTTTATGGCTTTGATTACCTCGGGCAACAGTTCCTGGGTCAGTTCCTTGCCACTAGAAGAAGAAAGAAGAACCCGGCATATCTATTATCTCTCATGCAGGGAAAAGACGAATCCTTGAAGGAATATTTGTCGCGGTTTAATCGGGAAAAGCTGACAGTAGAGAGTACTGACGAGCAAACCATCCTCTCAGCATTGATGCGTGGTATACAAACCCAAGAACCTCTGATGGCCGAGTTGTCAAAAAGGCCAAAAACAGGAACTTTGCGACAGTTCAACAGCAAAGCCGAGGAGTTCATCAACCAAGAAGAAACTATCTCGGCATTGCTGAAATCTAAAGCTGCCGAGAGCAAGTTTGCTGCTGATCCTGTTATGACAAAACCGAGAGTTATACTCGAGAAGAAGAAAAAAGACGGTCAAAGTCTTAAAGTTCAGGATAAGAAGGTCGGTCTTTTACCTCATCCAGTCTAGCATCAACAATATGTGGGATGGACGCCCTTGAATACAACTGTTTATAGGGTGTTCATGGAAGTTAAGAAGGATCCAAGTTTTCGATGGCCAGGAAGGATGAAGTCTCCTCCCCAGCACCGCAGTACTCAGAAGTTTTGCGAGTATTATAACGATCATGGGCATCAGACCGAGGATTGTATCAGTCTTCGGTTTGAGATCGAAAAATTTCTAAGAAATGGGAAGTTATTGAATTTCTTGGCTGAGGAAAATAGCAAAGGAAAGAATGTTCAGGATATATAGGGACAGCACTCGGGTCAGGGTAATGACCGATCGCGTAACCAGAGGCAAAGGCTAGATGGGCCGAGGATTACGCAAAATCAACAGCAAAATCCTCAGAACCAAGCTATTATTGGCGAAATTCACACTATCTCAGGAGGTCTGGCTGGCGGAGGAGAATCAAGCTCGGCAAGGAAGGCTTACGCCAAGCAAGCTAGAATGGAGGAAATTTTCGCACTGGAAAAACCCTCCAAGATTCAGAACAAGGAACCGAGTGTACTAACATTCTCGGAGGAAGATGCGAAAGAGGTCTCGATGCCACATGATGATGCGTTGATGATAATTCTGACGGTGGCTAACCACGCCATTCACCGAGTCTTGGTAGATAATGGAAGCTCGGCTGATATCATTTACTGGACGGTTGTTCAACAATTGGGCATTAGCCGAGAGAAATTGAAACCATTCTTGTCGCCATTGATAGGATTTGCGGGCGAGCATGTCCAACCCATTGGGTTGATTTCTCTTCCGGTTACAGCAGGAACCGCTCCTAGACAATCTACTATCATGGTGGATTTTTTGGTCATTGACCGACCTTCAGCTTACAATATGATTATTGGTCGCCCGGCTTTGAATCAACTGAGGGTAGTCACTTCGACCTATCATTTGAAAATGAAGTTTCCGACCATGGAAGGGGTTGGAGAGGTTAGGGGAGACCAAGTTATCGCTAGAAGGTGTTACAACACATCTTTGAAGAAGTGCCCTGAGTCAGCATTATTAACAATTGGTAGTTTGGCTGATGAGCGGAAGATGCAGTTGAGGAAGGAGCCAGCCGAGCCATTAATCGATATACCTATAGCTGAAAGAAAGGTTGTCAAGATTGGTTCGCAGCTGGCTCCTGGAATTAAAGAAGCCCTTGTTCAGTTTCTCCAACAGAACCTCGAAGTTTTTGCATGGTCTCCTGAAGACATGCCTGGGATTGACCCCAAGGATATTGTTCATCACTTGAACATTAATCCAAAAGTCAAACCAGTAAAGCAGAAGCGAAGGAAGTTTGCCCCCGACAGAAACATGGCGATAGCCAAGGAAGTGGGCAAACTACTGAAGGCGCAGTTCATCGAAGAGGCTCATTACCCTGATTGGCTATCCAACGTAGTAATGGTCAAGAAGTCATCTGGGAAGTGGAGGATGTGTGTAGATTTTACCGATCTCAACAAAGCTTGCTCGAAGGACAGCTTTCCATTACCCCATATTAGCTTCTTAGTTGATGCAACAGTAGGGTATGAATTGCTGAGCTTCATGGACGCCTTTTCGGGCTATAATCAGATTTTCATGCATCCATCTGATTAAGAGAAGACAACCTTCATTAGCGACCGAGGCTTGTATTGCTACAAGGTCATGCCATTCAGTCTAAAGAATGCCGGTGCAACTTACCAAAGCTAGTAAACCGAATGTTTCAGGAACAGATTGGGAAGAATATGGAGGTTTATGTTGATGACATGCTGGTCAAAAGCAACCTGCAAATGGACCATGTTACCGACTTGCATGAGGTGTTCAAAACATTGGAACGTTTTAACATGAAGTTGAACCCTACAAAGTGTGCATTCGGAGTTTCATCTGGGAAGTTCCTCGATTATATGGTGTCTAGCCGAGGGATTGAAGCTAATCCAGAGAAGATCCAGGCGGTATTGGATATGCAATCTCCAAAGAATGTGAAGCAGGTACAGCAGTTGACAGGAAGAATCGCAGCCTTGAATAGGTTCATCTCTCGGTCAACAGATAAGTGCCTTCCATTTTTTAAGATTTTACGCAAGGCTTTCGAATGGTTTGAAGAGTGCGAACAGGCATTCGAACAGCTTAAAAGGTATCTGGTTAGTCCACCTCTCCTCAGTCGAGCAGTCCCTGGTGAAACATTGTATCTATACTTGGCGGTATCACCGACTGCTGCCAGTGCGGCCATGATCCGGGAGGAAGAAGGAGTTCAAAAGACAGTCTACTTCATCAGCCGAGCGCTGCATGGCGCTGAGGAAAGATACGTACAAATGGAGAAACTCGCTTTCTCCTTAGTAATTGCCTCTAGGAAGCTCCGACTGTACTTCCAAGCTCATACAATCAATGTCTTAACCGAGTATCCCTTGAAGAAAGTGCTTCGGAAACTAGATTTGTCTGGTCGGCTGGTCAACTGGGCAATCGAAATTAGTGAATTCGACATTCACTTTGTCCCACGTAATGCTATTAAAGGCCAAGCCTTAGCGGACTTTGTGGTAGAATTCACCAACATTCAGGACCAAGAAGATTGGCTGAAAGAAAGCACATGGGTAATTTATATGGATGGTTCGTCTACCAAAAGAAACGGTGGAGCCAGGGTCGTGATAATTACACCGGATGGAAGAGAGTTGAAGAGCCCATTGAGGTTGGAATTCAAAACTACCAACAATGAAGCTGAGTATGAAGCTGTAATAGCTGGGCTCGGTTTGGCTCAAGAGCTAGAAGCAGAATTGGTGGAAGTTCGGAGTGATTCACAAGTTATAGTCGGCCATATTCGCGGCGAGTTTGAGGCTAAAGGCACAAATATGAAACTCTACCTGTCCAAAATTCAGGGTATGCTGAAATTTTTTAAGAAGTTTTGCATTGTTAAAATCCCAAGGGAAGAGAATGAGAAGGCCGACCATTTGGCCTGTTTAGGCTCTTCGACCGAGTCTGAGGTAGGAGAATCTGAACAGGTAATACAAGTTCAGCAACAGCCTTCTATCGCCGAGAAGGTTTTTATTCTAACCATCGAGGTTGTGCCTGCTTGGGCTAAAGAAATTGTTGGTTTTCTTGAGAGAGGAATTTTGCCAGGGGAGAGGAAAAAGGCTGTATGGTTGAAACAAAAGGCTGCTCGATTCACACTGGTCAACGGAGCTTTTTTCAAGCGAGGCTTCATGTTACCACTCCTTAAATGTGTTTCAAAGGAAGAGGGTAATTATGTTCTTCGAGAGATTCATGAAAGAATCTGTGGCAGTCACTCGGGACCCCGCATCTTGGCTCACAAAGCAGTAAGAGCAGGATTCCTTTGGCCAAGCATGAACCAGGACTCCATAAATATTGTCAAAACTTGTGATAGCTGTCAGCGTTTCGCCAATGCTATAAAACAACCCCCAGAAGAACTGAGCTCGGTTTCATCACCATGGCCGTTTTCACAATGGGGGGTAGATATAGTAGGGCCGCTACCTACAGGGAAAGGAGGAGTTCGGTTCGTGGTGGTCGCTGTAGACTATTTCACCAAATGGGCAGAGGCCGAAACTCTGGTGAATATTACCGCTAAGAACATCGAGAAATTTCTTTGGAGAAGTGTCATTTGTCGATATGGGATTCCTCACGCATTTGTCACTGACAATGGTAAACAGTTTGACTGTGAGTCCTTTCGGAGTTGGTGTACCAGACTTCATGTTCGGCAATACTTCTCATCTCTGGGACATCCTCAAGCAAATGGCCAGGTAGAAGCAACGAACAAAACCATATTCAAGATTCTAAAGAAAAAGCTCGGCTAGCATAAGGGTGAATGGTCAGAAAATCTTCCCAAAGTTCTATGGGCATACCGCACAACCAGAAGGACTCCAACCAAGGAGACTCCGTTCGCTTTAGCCTACGGAACCGAGACTGTCATTCCTGCCGAGGTCGGATCAGGAAGTTTTCGAGTAGACACATTCAACCCTAATTTCAACGACGAAGGTCTAAAGTTACATTTAGAGTTGCTGCAAGAAAAAGAAGATCAGGCCCAGGTTACAATGGCGGCATATCAACAAAGGGTAGCTCGGTATTTCAACCGACGAGTGAAGCATCGAAGTTTCAAAGTCGGAGATTTGGTTTAGAAAAAGGTCACCTTGGCAACCAAAGACGCAACTGAGGGAAAGCTCGCACCAAATTGGGAAGGACCATATCAGGTGATCAAGTGTGGCAAAGCAGAAGCTTACCACCTTGCAAACTCCAAAGGAAAACAGCTTCAATGACCATGGAATGCCGAACATCTTAAGAAGTATTTTGTATAAAATTATGGTTCTCAGAGCATCACTTTTGTTATACTCCTTTTATAATCAATCTAGATATATCAATGAAGGGTCCTCTGAGATTATAATCATGCAAAAATCTTAAGTACGTGGCAGACCATGCATTTGATGAAAAACTGCCCTAGAATTATCGAGCATCACTCGATTTTTTCTTTCCAAGGCGTTTTCATTAAATCAAACGCAAATCTTTTATCAAAAAAGATTTAAGCTCGGTGAAACATAGCTGGAGAAATCACCGAGTATCGCTCGGCCTAAATTTCGCTAAAGCGCTTTCCCGAGGAAGAAGAATGTCTTAAGTATGCCGATCTCAAAAACTAACAAATTTGCGATTCCACGCTTCGAAAGATATAGCTGCACTAAGCGCTCTTTCGAAGATCATCCTTTGGAAAGTATTTATAACACTTTCCAACCCTTTGGCAAGATATAGCCTGAGACTTTCCCGAGCGTAACTCGGCGATACGTCGCTAAGGCGCTTTCCCAAGGAAGTGTTCGGAAATATAGCTGAACAAAGCGCTTTCCGAACTTAACCTTTATTCAAAGGTTCCTCAACGGAGAAATATAGCTAGAGAAGTTCCCGAACGTATTTCGGTAAACTTCACTAAGGCACTTTCCCGATGATGAAGTGCATATGTCCTTATAACTACAAAATCCGCCGAGCATTAAGCCTTCATACCGAGCATGCACCTACCGAACATGCCGGGCATTTTCTTTAAGCAAACGTACGCTTATCATGGTTTAACATAACTTGCTCACAAACAGTGCATCCTCGGTTAAATACACGGCGTATTGTGATATTAATTCAAGTTTTACATTCGGTTCAAATTCTTTTACGCCTCGTTAAGATTCCCATCGGTATAAATTACATTTATAAACTATGGGAATCAGGGGGGTATACGTAGTATGTTTGCAAATACTAATGTGCAAGTTTAAATATAAACTGAATAGAACAACCGAGCACAAGATGTTCTCATTGTAATTGTGAAAAATTTCTTTCATTTACAAAATTTTGTATAAATTAGATACAAAAAGAGAGATGTTCTCTCGGTATTTACAATTAGGAGATTAGGAGACTCAAGGAGAGGCGCAATCCCATTCATCGTCAGATGCAGCCACCGACTTCTACGAGTCATCCTGAGCATCGGCAAGCTCGGCCGCCGTGGAAGACTCTCCAACTTGACACCGAACAAATGGGTCGAAACCGAAAATTGAGATGCTTTTGCAGTCAGGCATTTGCTCTTTGCCGAGTATGGGGATTTTTGAAATGTCTTCTTCAGTGGGAGGAACATCTTCAGGTTTTATTGTATTGAGGTCGACACCTTCGGGAAGGTTCCTCGACCATCTTCGGAAAGTTTCGAAACTTGAGATGAAGCCCATGCCCCAACCATAATCTTGGGCCCAAGAAGCAAAGGAGAGCTGCTTGTAGAAATCCCGAGCTTTGTTCTTATATTTGAACACTTGTTCCTTCGCTCGCAGGAATTTCCCTTTAAGGCCCTCAGCCCTCTTAGCAGCAGCTTTGGCCTTCTTCTTATTTGAATTTCGCTTTTTCTCCAAAGCTAGAAGCTGCCCCTTGATGGCCACCACTCTCTCTTCAGCCTCCTCGACCCTGGAGCTTTGAAAGGCCGTTTCTTTCTGAGCCGCTTCTAGCTCTTCAGAAAGTCGTGTAGCTCGGCCCTCGGCAGCACGGCGCTCAAGCGCGTCCTCAACATGTTTCTTCTTGTAAGAATTGACCCTATTCCCCAAGGCCACAATATCAAGAAGCAACTGCCTGACTCGGGATCTCTCAGCAATCCCTTGGACTTCCTGCTTCCAAATCCTGGAAAGGTTGTGAGAGCACTGAGCCTCCAGGTCGGCAATTTTTCGCTCGGCCTCCTCAAGCTTCCTTTGGGTGCCCTCAGGCTCCAAAGCCAAGAGTTCATCAAGGCCTTTCTTCAGCAGGGCTGCTCCCTCCTCAAGGGTCGAAAAGTCAGCTTTTAGGCTGGCATGCATGGTTCGTTCCACAACAAGCTCAGATTCCAACTGGCTCGACCGAGAAATAGCCTCGGCGCCTTGAGCTTTCAACCGAAGTATCTCAGCTTCGACCTCTTCGAGTCTCCTTTTAGCACACTCAGCTTCCCGTGCTTGGTTCTCAGCAAATTTTCTGTAGTGAAGATAATAGTTCATGCTGTTCATCGAACCCTACAAAATGGAAAGAAATTTATTAGAACAGAAATACTACCATCATAAATCAAGTGTATGGGAATATGATTACCTTAAGCTGATGGTAAAGCATATGCTCCATCACCTCCTTCGGAAGCTGTGTATTAACTTCCAATTGGCTGTCACTAGGGATGGCACCGGATAGGAGAACAAAAGGATTGGCCAGCCATTTGTCACTTAACCGAGTGAGGGGCTCCCCGAATGACCAATGAATCGAGTCAGGTGCGTGTTCTGCAGAGGAGCCCGATGCCCGCCACGACCCGGCAGGGTTCTCCTCAAAGACGAACTTCGGAAGCTCAGAAGGACTTCCATTGGCATGGTCGGCAGCCCACTCTCCACTGGATGGGGTGGCTCCCCAGAATGTGGGAGTTCGCCGCTAACTGGGAACTTGAAGCCGATCTCTTCTTCAGCAGTTTCACCAGCAGCTGCAGCAAATGCAGCATCCATCTGCTCGTCATCTGTGGACACTTCAACCAGCCCTTCAACAAAAGCTTGTTCAGCGGCTGTTGATTCGGTAGGAATTGACGCTCGGTCAGCAACTCCGAAAACCGAGGGACCCGAAGCTGCCAATTCTTCAATGAAAAGTTGGCTATGTGCAACCTTATCAGCCAAAGGCTCGGTCTGGTCAGCATCAAGATGTTCAGAAGAACTTATTTGCACAACCTCGGCTGGAGTTGGTTGATGAGCGAAGACCGAGGGAGGAGTTACTTTCGAAGCCTCAGGGAGCAAAGCTTCAGCTTTAGCAGGCGCGCGAGGAAAAATTGGAGGAGTTTGTTGAGAAGGAGGAGCATCTTGAGCCGACCTCTCTTGTCTATTTAGGAATTCCCTGACCCCTTCAAGGACATTAGAGTATGCCTTGATATGTGGGGCGATTATTACAGACTCGAGGATTTTCAAATCAGATGCACCTCCGCTTCTCACTTCTTTAAATGCAGGAGTCGAGTGTCCCGTCACCCCTTCTGGTGCGGGTTTGGTCGCAAGTTCAGCTGTCTGCGAGCTATCCTCGGCAGCCTTTGTTTTCCTCTTGATTCTCCCTGCCAAGGTCTTGGTCCGTTTCCTACTCTCTTTTGCAGAGGGAATGTGAAGGTCTTCAGGATCATCAGTAGTAGTCACTAAGACCCTTGCGCTGGTCGGTAGCTTCACCGATTGTTTTTTAAGAGGAACGTCTTCGGCTTTCCTCTTGCCTTTACCTTTGGAAGGCTCGGTGGTCTTCAAAGTCTTCTCCCTCGAGACTTTAGTAGTTGGTCGTCTCGGCACCTCGGCCACCGGGACCCTCGGCGGAGGAGCTTCTACGGCTTCTACCAACCTGGAGGTGCCGGGGTCCACAAATACCGAGTTTTATTCTCCTCGGTCACGACAGCATCATAATCCATGTCTAATGGATTACCCTCGGCATGTTTAACTATTTTATTGACACGCCACTCTTCGCTGGCGGTCAGGTTTGGTTCTTGTTGACCTGAGGACAAGTTCCAGATTAGTTTCGCCAAAAAGAAAAAAAGAAAAGAGAAAAAAGTGAAACTATGCTCGGTTCATACCTTTGATCGACGGGGTAGTAATCTCCCGAGGAACACTTGGGTCCCTTATAACTTCGGAAGGTGAAAACTCCCAGTCACCTCGTATGAAGAAGAATTCCTCTTTCCATCCTTTATTACTCATATAAGTAGATCGGAAGGTAAGAAGTTTATTCTTCTTCCGAGTTTGGAAGGTGAACAGAAACTTGGTTCTGGCACACCTGGTAAGCTTATGAACCTTAAGGAATTCCGGCACGGTAAGGGGGTGGTCTTTCCCAAGTATGCTCGGCCAAGCAATCATGTTGCCGAAGAACAACCTCCAGCCGTTCGGTGCTAGTTGGTGAGGAGCTATCCGAATATAGCTCAGTAGTTCTCGAACTACTCTGGGGAAAGGAAGTCTTAACCCGGCTCGGAACATCTCTAAATATACGCAAATTTCATTGGTATTTGCATCCGCTATCGCCCCAACACAGTCGGTGTCGAAGCGTAGTTGGACCGAGTCTGGGATTTTCCATTCCTCACGCATTCTCGGCTCATCGTGTTCGATGATCTATGCCCGCCAGGTAACCGGGTGTGATTCGCCCAGTTCCATGGGAACTTCTTCAGCCTCGAGACTCATTTTCGGGAAAATAAAGTGTTGAAAGAAGAAAGAAGATGAAATTTCTTGAAGACAAAACTGTTTAGGAAGATGGAATGCCCAAAACCAGAAGGACAAACTCAGCTGAAATCTTGGGAAACACAACTTTTGAAAAGAAATATTCGGCAGAAAGGTTTGGTAACGAGAGAAAAATCAAGTTAAGAAGAAAATCAATGGAGAATCTGAGAGCAACAATGGCTTCTGCAAAAACGACGGTAGGGTTTTTTAAGCGAGGAAGAAGGCTTTATAAAGATCTGCAAGAGGGAGAAAACCGAGCGAAGCATTTAATACCCTAGGGCCTAGGGTTCGACGAAACAATGGCTTTACGCTTCCTCGCTCGGTGCAGAAGCTTACACGTGGCTCTCAAAAGGCGGGAATCGACGCCTTTACGTTTCTCGCTCGGTTCAGAAGCCGACGCGTGGCCGTGACGGGAAACGCAAAACCACCCAGAAGCTTACACGTGGTTCTCGAAAGGCGCAGGTGAAATATCTCAAACTCTTCGATTTATTTTTTGAAAATTCAAAATTTGAAAATTTGGAGTTTAAAAGCCCGCTCGCATCGTTTTGCCGAACAACAAAACGGAGCTTGTAGAAACTGACCTGTGTTCGGTTCCCTACATATAAATTTCCTTATTCTATTCGAAAGAAAAAGGAAATTGAGGGGTAACTGTTGGATCAAATTTCGGCTTACTTGGGCCCAATTCTGACCTATCGACCCATCCCTCATACTCGGTCATTTTTATTATTTAAAACAAACTCATGTTCGGTAAAGCAGCCTTGTTTGATTGGGTTATTGATACTCGCCATCAAGCTCGGTCAACCGAGCTTAAGGCAGGTACCTAGCATTACCCTCAGAAATATTAGAATGTTGGGAATAAATATCTTGTGTTAGTATACTATCAACACGTGGGCACTCGGTGAGTCCACAATGTTAGATGAACAGGAACAATTCGATGCCTATAAAAGGGGGGTCCCCTCTCATAATTTCAGTAACTTCTTTTCACCCTCTGAAACGATATACTTTGCTTATCTTTTCTCTGATCCAATAATCTTCAAGTTTATTTCTTCCTTAAACACTGTGACTAACTTAGCATCAGAGCTTCCACCGGCCGGACAACGCCGGCAGCTTTGATCTCCTTTTCTCATCTCTTATTTTCAGATCAACGTTCGGTTATCGAAATCAACGCTCGGTTATCAGAGCATTGTGCTAACCCCTTATCCACGTCATCATTCGGAAAACTGTTTCAACAGACTGTTCTAGATTGTTTTGCAGTATAGAAAGATTACAGAAAATCTCATTTGATATATATAAATCCTTTGAAGTATAATTTGATCACAAGTATAATCTGATTATTTACATGATTTGATGCAATATTAATATCTAGTTAGAACAAGATTAATTTATTTATAAAAATATCATAAGCTAGAAGGAATATGAAGAAGAGGAAGTGAAGAGAAAGGTGATTGTAGGGCTTGCATGTTTGCACCCGGATTCTACTTTCTGGCCGACGATCAGAAAAGTTGTGCATATTCTTTTGAACCCAAACGAGCCTTTGATGATGGAGTTGCCACACAAATTTTGGCTCTAAAACTGGCGATCTGCATTGCTTCACTACTCATCGCCAAATCAGATTGAAGTCCAATATCACTCTTAGAGATCGCATCTCTCTCTCTCTCTCTCTCTCTATATATATATATATATATATATATGCAAATGAAATTGACAAGTAGTGGCTTGCATCTTCGTAGTGAGATTCTTGGGTAGTGTTGAAAATTTGTGTTTCCATTCAATTTCATAACTAGACTCTAATTCTAACAATGTTCTTTCCATTTGTGGTTGTTTGTCGTAAGAGCACTCATTTACACGAGTGTTGTAATGTGTTTTAAATTATTATTATTATTATTATTATTTTTATGTATGTCATATGGCAGGTTACTTAAAATGTGTTACATTAGCCAGTGATAAATGGGTGAGAAAAGTAACATTACTAGTGTCGTAATCTTAAAGGACTCCTAAAATTAGTACCGATGCTTATAGGTTCCTAATATTCAAATCCTAATCTTATGATCCGTTTCATTCACTG
Source organism: Corylus avellana (assembly GCF_901000735.1). Classification (NCBI taxonomy): domain Eukaryota; kingdom Viridiplantae; phylum Streptophyta; class Magnoliopsida; order Fagales; family Betulaceae; genus Corylus; species Corylus avellana. Next base: position 3,959,023 of record NC_081548.1, read on the forward strand.
AAATTTTTATTTTGTGCCTTGTTGATTTAAAAGATTATCTACTTGTTATAACTAGCGGATACAACTTTGACAAGAGAGCAAAATCTCAAGGGCTAAAAAGACGAGGCATGTTATATAACTATCTTTTAATTATATCTTTTTGCAAATTATTGATCAATTGTTGAATTTGTGGACTCATGTGAGTCCGAAATAAATTCAATAGTGGATTCATCCATTCACTATATAGAAATGGTTGAAAGAATTAATTTTATCATTTCTCTAAAAAGACCACCCATAATAAAGAACTTAAATGATGCAAGAATCATATGGGAGATTAATATATATGCATGGCGCAAAATCAGCTGTTAAGAAAAGTAATTTCCTTTCACAAGTGAACCTAAAGTGGAACTTAATTTTCTAAAACAACTAAATAGATATTGTTCAAAATTGTAGACACAAGTAAAAAAAAAAAACTATTTTTTTGGTGCTCAAATTTTCCAAATGGTTTTAGTAAGTGGAGAGGACATTAGAGTAAAAAAATTATTAATTGTAGACATGTAGAATTATAAAGATTTGGTTTTGGGTCATTTGGCCACATGCATGGGGTGCGGCTGAACCCCAAACCACCCTCATAGGTCATGGGGTGGCAAACAACCCCGATTTCGGTCAGATGGGAGTAGCCAACCACCCCCAAATGACTCATGGGGATGGTTTCGGTCATCCCAACTTTCTCTTTTCTTGTTTCTTATATATATATATATATATATATATATATATATATATTTTTTTTTTCAGCTGTTTTTTTGTTTTTTTTTTATTATTATTATTTTGGTATTTTGGGGACATATATAAAGGGTAATAGAAAAACTTTTTTGGGCTACGAAATTTGTTAATATATATTCTTGAATGTTATTTAAATATTAACCTGCTCATTAAATGAACCTAATATTACTCTATAAATACGGTACGTATTCTACTTTTCTACGATAAAGAGTAAAATTCAAAACTAGATCTTAAGAAATTTCTTAAATCCAGAAGCTCTATTAGATATATATGGTATATACCGTGCACTAAGAACTTGAAACCAGCAAGAGAAATGAAATTTCATTGATGAATATTTTGATATTATTTTCTTTATGCAAATTGGAGGCCAATTTACAAGTTCCAGAAAACTTTTGTTGAAAAAGATGTGTGTTTTGTTTTGTGCTATAAGAAGTTGACTAGTCCTGTGGGAGAGTATCATATGTTTGCAAATGTTTGTCCTAACCTTATCAATGGTGGTCGAATAAAGTTGCAAGAATAATTGGTGTTTGGTGGGAGAATTCAAAGTTGAGAGATTTGTTAGTGTTTTGTGAGTGGATTCAGCAATGATCTTTGAATTGATATTCAATGATTCTTCTTACTTTAACCCATCAAATCAGAAATGACATACACCATAATTATAAAAAGTAATAGCTTCACTAATAACCAGCCAATTCCTTAATTAATCATCATATATATACCTTCAAACCACAAATATTGATAAAAGAGATAAAATTCACTCAATTACTCTAAAGTTCCTGAGATTCACAAATTAAACCAGATCAGTTATGGCTAGTAAAGGGTGATTAATTCATTCAACCTTTCATCTTGTCCTTGTAAAGGGAAGGTACCAATTGAGCTAGAATTCAATGGCCTCGACAAATTATGAAATTACAGAAAAATAGTGCTGCATACAAGAAAGTTACATTTTGAAAGCATACAACCATATATATAACCTTTGTTGATCATGTATTAAACTGTGATTTATGTGTTTAATTGTGATTAGTTGTCTTCTTTTTATAAACAACTAAAATTTGGGTCTTTTAGGTATAAAAGTTTTAATCTTACATGAAATGTGTAAACTTAAAAGACTATTTGCATTTCCAAACCTAAAACAGTGCTAAAACACCTATTTTTCCACACTTTAGGACATTTTTCTTGGTTGCTTAACTAAGGGGATGTGATTATGCGAAGACCTTCGATGATTTTAAGTTATATTTGTTATCTTGCTTGCTTTAAAACATTCATGTATAATGTATGTGTTAAATTACCAGTTATCTCAAAATTAAGCTTAAGTTTATAGAAAGAAGTAAATTTAATCACTTAATCATTAATTGGTTTAATACTCTCCCTCACGTGTGAGCTCAAATTCCTTTTTGATAGGTTAGACTCAACACGTTGAATATTTAATTTAAATGAGAGGTGAATTGATGGAGTGATTAAGGTTCGATCTCAATATTTTTGGCTCTGATACCATTTAAATCACAGTTATCCCAAAAGCTTAAACTTATAAGAAAATGTAAATTTAATTACTTAATCATTAATTAGTTTAACAATATGGTGTTCTTTAGGACTTTTCTAACCTCTAAGAGTCTTAGGTTAGTATTGCTTTAAAACCAAATTTGGTTTTGGTAGGATGTATTAAGGGAAAACAAGATTTTGGGGTAAAAAGATAGATCATTCTAGAAAGTAAGTGTAAGATTAGGGTTTTTAACAATAGATCAAGGTTTTTCTTAGTCTTAAAAATAATAGAGTATGACTTACAGAAACTCGAAGTACGACGTCAAGATAAGTAATTGCTCATAGAACCACCATAAATGCTTCATTATTTAATACAACTATTGTTATATAAAATGTGCATTTTGATACTCATGACTGTTATAAAACTATATATGTAAGAGCCTATGGCTAACGCTGCAAATAATGTTGTTGCATATGTACGAAATAAATTATATATGTTCATCAACTGAAAATATTATCGTATGTCATCACATTTCATGGTGGTAAGTTCAGCTATCAATGTCTCAGTAAGAGACTTGCAAGCTGATCAGAAACGTTCTTTCATGTACAATTGTAAAGAATTATTTGACACTGTAACATTTAGGAAGTGTTGACTTAATATTATTCTCTATGCTCATTCAAAAAAATAACATAATGCTTGATCTGTTTGATCTTTCCAAAGACTTGTATAAAGTTTTTTCTTCCACACTGCTTGAATCAGTAATAGTAAGTGGTTTTTCAATCTGGAGTGCCAAATCAAGATTAAGAACACCAAAGTGAAATTGAACTTGTTCAGACTAGTATAAGAAATTCATTCCTATAAGAATAAGAACAGACAAATAATGTGAATGTAGCGAAATAAAAATTGACACTGCAATCAAATAAATGCTCACAATATTAATACTTTGAATTGTCAAACATAAAATAATATTATATTAAATAATAAGTAGTATTACCGCAATTTACCTTGGGTGAAAATTACGATATACTAAAATATGATCATTATGGATTATGGTAAATTCCATTTCACCTATTAGTAATAACTAATTAATCATGTATCTGAAACTCGATAGGTCTATTATCGTTGGATATTCAGTTTCAACTCTCAATTAAGGATACACGTTAATTATCTATCTCAGTTTATCAATCACTTGAAAGGTAGTGCACCTCTTAGCCAATCCAAAATATTCATGCAATTAGAAAAATAGTAAAAAATTTCAATGTCATTCTCTTAAAACCTAGTATATGGGTATTAATTGTCATTTAATCTTTCTAGTTTGATCACTTTGATGATCACCAAACTAGTATATAGATCTCAATTAAAAACAATAACAATGCAAAACGAATAGTTATAATGTAGGGGTGATTATGTGATTGCGGTTAGTGGTTAGTGGCTAAAATAGTTAACGACAACTGCTTAAGCAATTAGTACATTTTACTAAGCACCCGGTTAGCAGTTAACTGCATCCATCTAATCGCTTTTTTTACTAACCCCTTTTTTGGGCTTTCTTTTTGGGCCGAAATTGAGAATTAGGCTTTTTGGGCTCACTTTAAATGTTTTTTTCCACCTTTTTTTTTTTTTTTTTTTTTTTTGGGTTCAATTTTTAGTTTTGGGCTTATTTAGCCCTTTTGGCCTTTTATGTGCCTTTTTGGCATCAAAATATGCACTATTTAACAAGCAAATAGGTTGCGATATACCACATTAGGCTTGCTCCAAAATGAGCCCATATAAAAAAAAAAATATAAAGGGTACCTAAAAAAACCCAAATGCTATCAGCATAAAAAAAAATTAAAAAAAATAAAAAAATAAAAAGAACATAGTTATATGAAAATCATCAGGATGATCAAATTCCTAACCCAAAGTAATACAAATATGAAAATCAAGGAAAAACCAGTTGTTAAAAAGCCTTAGAGTAATATCCCAAACGAGGAACACAAACATAAACATATTCAATTCTACTTCCATCACCATTCACTACAAAAAACTACACGATTTGAAACGTGTCTATTGTTCATTACTTTTTACCACGTTGCCATTTAGTAACGTATCAATTTGTGACACATTACTAAATATTTTTGTAACATGTCAAACTTGACACGCTACTAAATCGAAAACTTTAAAAAAAAAAAAAAAATCGAAAACTTTAGTAACGTGTCAAAGTTGACACTTTACTAAATGGTAACGTGTCAAATTTGACACGTTCGTAAATCGAAAACTGAAAAAAAAAAAAAATAATAATAATAATAATAATAATAATAATAATAAATTAATTAATTAATTAATTAATTAAAAAAATTTAAAAAAAAAATCTAAAACTTTAATAACGTGTCAAGTTGACACGTTACTAAAATTGTAACGTGTCAAATTTGACATGTTGCTAAATCGAAAACTTAAAAAATAAAAAATAAAATCGAAAATTTTAGTAACGTGTCAAATTTGACACGTTACTAAATTGAAAATTAAAATTTTTTTAAAAAAAATCGAAAACTTTAATAACGTGTCAAAGTTGACATGTTATTAAATGGGCATTGGAAACCCGCGTACGTGCCAGTATCTTTTTCCTGTATAAATTTATAATAGTGCCGAAAATATAGATCCCACTATTTTCTTGGATTGGATCTTGTCCAACAACCAGTTTCTTCTCACCAGAATCTTAAATCCAACATTTTACTTCCACTTTTCCTAAAAGATTTATAAGCTTTTATATATATATATATAACCTCTTACAAATTGGAGGCTCATTTCTTATGAATTGTTGCTTGATAATTTACATTTTAATGGTTGATTAATTTGTAAAGGTGATATTGATATTGTAAACATTTTAGTACCCCAAATAGAAAAACCCAGAAAAAATAAAATAAAATCAAAAGGGAATCTCAAAACAACATCACCTTGACACAAGATTGCCAACTACTTTTTAAAGAGATGGGCCCGGATGGTGGCACGTCCGCATCTAAATTACTCGGGAAAGTGTGATTGAAAATCTCAGGAAATGATATTATATTCAATCATCCTTTTAAATATTACAAATGCGTTGTTATGCTACATAAATTTTATTAGGTATTTTACAATAGCATCATTGTGCTACCTAAATTTTATTAGGTATTTTACAAGAGCGCCGTTGTTGATGCCCAAGTAATGTTAGGGAGTTTTATTAAATATTACATTGATGCCGTAGTAATGCCCGTATGAAAATACGAAGAAAAAAAATGTTATATAGTCGTTATGATGTCCAAATAGTATTAAGATGTTTAGATATGTCATTATGATGCCCAATTAATACCAAGATATTGTAAACATTTCATTATGATGCCCAAATTTTTAGGATAAGGGCAAAGCATGAAAAATAATGTTTCTTGAGATATTTTAAGGATCCTAGGATTTAAATTGAGGCTTAGGAATGAAATGAGAGAATACATGCTAATGTGAAAAATACAATACTAATGCAGAAAGTGTACTAGCGAAGGAGAATGCATTTAAGGAATATAAGCTCAAACGTGTGAGTTTAAACTTTTTGACCCTGCATTATTTTATAGAAGCATGTTAACTATATTTTGTTGAGCCCGGCTATTTTAATTACACGTATGAATATATTTTGAAATATTTTGCATGTGTTAAATGAAAATGTGTTTCCAAATGAAATAATTTATGAAAAGAAGTTGATTTTTGGAAGGAAAACGTATTTGCGAAAAGGATAATGTTATGAAAAATATGATATTATATATAAATGCATGTAAAGCCCAGCGATAAGGGGGGATTATGCGCCTGACACCCTAATGTTAGGAAGGGGAAACAAAGTTGCCTAACAGCCTAGCAGTTGAGTGAAGTTACACGCTCAACACCTCAAAGCTATGAGAGGGATAAATGATTAGAAACCTTGCGGTTAACTGAGATAACACTTAGCAAACTCTAGGGGATAAGTGGGAGTATAAATTCACTTATGTTATGGTATGATATGTTATGCATGCGCAAAGCTATGCACTTCAATTATGATGATTTTTAACTAATGTTTTACTCATTTTGTTACGAACTGTTTTACCGTTTCATATTATGAAATGTGAAGTTAATTATATGGTAAGAAAATGCAAGAAAATATTATTACGATTTATTACTATGTATCAAATTATCTATCATCTGGTTTACCATTTAGTCATATATTTATTAAAACTCATTTGTGAAAATCTTGCATACATGGTTGTTTAGTAAACATTGGTGATAAGATTGATTTTCAAATAACGATGGGCTCACATTATAAATTATTAGTTTGCTTGAACTTATAGAGCCGTAGACTCACACTTTTACTTGTAAAACCATAATGATATATTCTACAGATATCACTGCAAAGACTGTCGCTAAGGATCCATATGCCTGATTAGAGTTTTACCTTGGAGGCTTGCAGGAGGCTTTTACTTTTGAAGAGTCATCTTTCCATAAGTTAGCATGGTTAGTTTAGTTGTATTTATGACGCCAATGACTCATTGTCTTGGGGATAAAGTTGTGATGTCATAATGATAGATAATAGAAGCTTTGGTATGTATTTATTAGCAAGTGTTGGTTATAAAAAGAAAAAGAAAAATTTATCAAGTGTTTTTCGTTGTGTTATTTAGTAAGGAAAAAGTAGTAGTGTCACGTGACGAGAAGTTCTAAGAAATAATAAGAAAGTATGTCACTTGTGCAACCTATATTTGTATTTAGTAATTATAGAGCTCAAATTTATTAACATTATTCAGCTCCAATTTATTTATTATGGTTTGATTTAAAAATATGGCACAAGTGCAACCTGTATTTTTATTTAATAATTATCTTTTGATCATGCTACCACACAATGTCCTATTAACTAGGGGCAGAACTACCCTATAGCCAAGCCCCCCAAGCTAAGGTGGTCATCGCCCAAAACCAAAGTTGTCTTTATTCATTGTCATATCTTGTTAAGTAGAGAGATATAGACATCTTCCTATGTTAAATTGCACTATTGAAAGCTAAGTTTATAGCACAAATATTGTAATTAATGGCCTTTTAATAAGACTTGAAAAATGTTAAAAATACAATATATATATATATTGTTCTTTACAACGCATCCCTCGTTTCTAGTGCAAGCCTCCCAATTTATTTTAATCACATGAATCTTTTTAGCTTATGCAATTTCCATGAAAAGGAGTGAAGTATCATAAAACTCAAATTATGGAATAAACTTAAACCAATGTGCGATGACAAGTTGGACAAGGAGTTCGACGAAATAATAAGAAAGTATGTCACTTTTGCAACCTGTATTTGTATTTAATAATTATATAGCTTAAATTTAGTAATTATAGTTTGAATTAAAAACATGGCACAAGTGCAACCTGTATTTTTATTTAATAATTATCTTTTGATCATGCTATCACCGAATGTCCTATTAATTATGGACGGAACTACCCTATAGCCAAGTCCTCCAAGCAATAAGGTGGTCCTTGCCCAAAACCAAAGTTGCATTTATTCATTGTTATTTCTTTTTAAGAGATATGAACCTCTCCAATATTGTAATTAATGGCCTTTTAATAAGACTTGAAAAATGTTAGGAATACCAAAACAAAAAACAAAACAAATTAATGTTCTTTACAATGTTTCCCTTGTTCGGTTGTTCCTCGTGCAAGCCTCCCAATTTATTTTAATCACATGAATCTTTTAACGTATGGAATTTGTATGAAAATGAGTGAAGTACCTTAAAACTCAAATTATGGATTAAATATAAACCACCGTGTGATGACAGGTCGGACAAGGCGTTTTCTAAGAAATAATAAGAAAGTATATCACTTGTGCAACCTGTATTTGTATTTAATAACTGTAGAGCTCAAATTTATTAACATTATTCAGCTCAAATTTATTTATTATAGTTTGGATTAAAAACATGGCACATGTGCAACCAGTATTTTTATTTAATAATTATTTTTTGATCATGTAACCACGCAATGTGCTATTAACTAGGGGCGGAACTAACCTATAGCCAAGCCCCCCAAACTAGCTATAAGGAGGTCATTGCCCAAAACCAAAGTTGCTTTTATTCATTGTCATTTCTTGTAAAGTAGAGAGATATGAACTACTACCTATGTTAAATTGAACTATTGGAAGCTAAGTTTATAGCACCAATATTGTAATTAATAGCCTTTTAATAAGACTTGAAAAATGTTAGAAATACAAAAAAAAAAAAAAAAGAAGAAGAAAAGAAAAGAACTAATTATATTCTTTACAACGTTTCTGTCGTTCCTCGTGTAAGTGTCCCAATTTATTTTAATCACTTGAATCTTTTTAACGTTTTCAATTTGTATGGAAATGAGTGAAGTACCTTAATACTCAAATTATGGAATAAACTTAAACCACCGTGTGATGACACGTCAGACGAGGAGTTCTAAGAAATAATAAGAAAGTATTTCACATGTGCAATCTGTATTTGTATTTAATAATTATAGAGCTCAAATTTATTAACATTATTTAGCCCAAATTTATTTATTAATTATAGTTTGAATTAAAAACAGGGCACAAGTGCAACTTGTATTTTTATTAAATAATTATCTTTTGATCTTGTTACTACGCAATGTCCTATTAACCATCGACGGAACTACCTTATAGCCAAGCCCTCCAAGCTATAAGGAGGTCCTTGCCCAAAACCAAAATTGCCTTTATTCATTATTATTTCTTGTTAAGTAGAGAGAGATTGACCTCTCTAATATTGTAATTAATGGCATTTTAATAAGAATTGAAAAATGTTAGAAATACCAAAAAAAAAAAAAAGAATTATGTTCTTTACAACGTTTCCCTCGTTCCTTTTGCAAGCCTCCCAATTTATTTTAATCACATGAATCTTTTTAATGTATGCAATTTGAATGAAATTGAGTGAGTACCCTAAAACTCAAATTATGGATTAAATATAAACCACAGTGTGATGACAGGTCAGACAAGAAGTTTTCTAAGAAATAATAAAAAAGTAGGGTTAATAACTTTTTTGGTACCTGAGTTTGCACTTTTTTTATTTTTTCCTCCCTGAGTTTTAAAACCGTACAAATCTAGTACCCAACCTATGAGAAAAGACAAAATCAGTACTTCTGTCAGTTCAGTCAACGAAATTAGCACGTGTCACTCCCATAATACGCCACATGGCATAAAAAATTAAAAATAATAAAATAGTAATTAAAAATAAAGAATTAAAAAAAAAATTGGGAGTGGCTCTTGGCCATTTGAGGGTGGCCGAGCCACCCCTTTGGCTCCAAGGGGGTGGCTCAAACCACCCCCAGTGGGTACTGGGGGTGGCTTGTACTGAGGGTGGTTTCGGCCACCCCCTTGGAGCCAAGGGGGTGGCCAAAACCACCCCCAATGGTGGTTGGGGGTGGTT
>NC_081548.1:3968730-4024839 GCF_901000735.1 Corylus avellana
AAATTTTTTTTAAAAATTATTTTTAATTTTTTACGTCAGGTAGCATATTATGGGAGTAACACGTGCTAATTTCGTTGACTGAACTAACAGAGGTACTGATTCTGTCTTTTCTCATAAGTTGGGTACTAGATTTGTACGGTTTTAAAACTCAGGGAAGAAAAAATAAAAAAGTGCAAACTTAGGTACCAAAAAAGTTTTTAACCCAAAAAAGTATGTCACTTGTGCAACCTATATTTGTATTTAATAATTATAGTGTTCAAATATATTAATATTATTCAGCTCAAATTTATTAATTATAGTTTGAATTAAAAACATGGCACATGTGCAACCTCTATTTTTATTTAATAATTATCTTTTGATCATGTTACCATGCAATGTGCTATTAACTAGCCGCGGAACTAAGGTGTAGCCAAGCCCCCCAAGCTATATGGTGGTCCTTGCCCAAAACTAAAGTTGCCTTTATTCATTGTCATATCTTGTTAAGTAGAGAGATATGGACCTCTCCAATATTGTAATTAATGGGCTTTTAGTAAGACTTGAAAAATGTTAAAAATACAATATATATATTATGTTCGTTATGATGCGTTCCTCGTTCCTTGTGCAAGCCTCCCAATTTATTTTAATCACATGAATCTTTTTAACGTATGCAATTTGTATGGAAAGGAGTGAAGTACCTTAAAACTCAAATTATGAATTAAACTTAAACCGCCGTGTGATTAAATGTCGGACAAGGAGTTCTAAGAAATAATAATAAAGTATGTCACTTGTGCAACTTGTATTTGTATTTAATAATTATAGTGCTCAAATTTATTAACGTTACGCAGCTCAAAGGCAGAACTACCTTGTAGCCAAGCCCCCCAAGCTATAAGATGGTCCTTGCCCAAAAGGAAAGTTACTTTTATTCGTTGTCATATCTTGTTAAGTAGAGATATATAGACCTCCTCCTATGTTAAATTGCACTATTAGAAGCTAAGTTTATAGCACCAATATTGTAATTAATGGTCTTTTAATGAGACTTGAAAAATGTTAAAAATACAAAAGAAAAAAAAAATTATTTTGTTCTTTATAAAGCGTCTCTCCTTCCTAGTGCAAGTCTAGCTCCCAATTTATTTTACTCAAATGAATCTTTCTAGCATATGCAATTTGTATGAAAAGGAGAGAAGTACCTTAAAACTCAAATTATGGATTATACTTAAACCACTGTGTGATGAAATGTCGAACAAGAAGTTCTAAGAAATAATAATAAAGTATGTCACTTGTGTAACATGTATTTGTATTTAATAATTATAGAGCTCTAAACATGGCACAAGTGCAACCTTTATTTTTATTTAATAATTATCTTTTGATAATGTTACCACGCAATGTGCTATTAACTAGGGACGGAACTACCCTATTGCCAAGCCCCCAGCTATAAGGTGGCCCTTGCCCACCACCAAAGTCTCCTTTATTCATTATCATTTCTTGTTAAGTACAAAGATATAGACCTCTTCCTTTGATAAATTGCACGATTGGAAGCTAAGTTTATAGCACCAATATTGTATTTAATGACCTTTTAATAAGACTTGAATAATATTAGAATTACAAAAAAAAAAAAAAAAAAAAAATTATTATGTTCTTTAGAACATGTCCCACGTTCCTCTTGCAACCCTCCCAATTTATTTTAATCACATGAATCTTTTTAGTATATGCAATTTGTATGAAATGGAGTGAAGTACCTTAACACTCGAATTGTGGATTAAATGTAAACAACCATGTGATGATAGGTCGAAGAAGCAGTTCTAAGAGATAATAAGAAAGTATGTCACTTGTGCAACCTATATTTGTATTTAATAATTATAGAGCTCAAATTTATTAATTATAGTTTGAATTAAGAACATGACACAAGTTCAACCTCTATTTTTATTTTATAGTTAACTTTTGATCATGCTACCACGCAATGTCCTATTAACTATGAGCAAATGTACCCTATAGCCAAGCCCTCCAAGCTATAAGGTGGTCCTTTCCCAAAACCAAAGTTGCCTTTATTCATTGTCATTTCTTGTAAGGTAGAGAGATATGGACCTCTTCTTATGTTAAATTGCACTGTTGAAAGCTAAGTTTATAGCACAAATATTGTAATTAATGGCCTTTTAATAAGACTTGAAAATGTTAGGAAAAAAAAAAAAAAAAAAACTAATTTTGTTCTTCACAACATTACCCTCGTTCCTCGTGCCAGCGTCCCAATTTATTTTAATCACGTGGATCTTTCTAACGTATGCAATTTGTATGAAAATGAGTGAAGTACATTAAAAATCAAATTATAGATTAAACATAAACCACCGTGTGATGACAGGCCGGACAGCAAGTTCTAAGAAATCATACGTAATATATTTAACCAGAAAATAGATTATGCTCCTGCGAAAGTATCTACTCGTTACGGAATCTTAGGTGTCAAAGTGTGGATTTCATATAGTAAAAAAAAAGAAAGTACGTCACTTGTGCAACCTATATTTGTACAACCTGTATTTGTATTTAATAATTATGGGAAAGTCCACATACCCTCCCCTCCCCTCAAACTACCACCCAATTGACAATGTTCCCCCCAATGACGAAATTACCTTTAGTAAAACAAAAACATAAATACTAAAACTTCAAGAAAAAACCTAAAACGAACAAACAAAAAAAAAAAATCCAAACGGTGGCCAGGTTTTTTTTTTTTTTTTTTTAAATTGAAAATTTTCTTTTCTTTTTTTAAATAAAAATTTACGCCTAAAAAAAAAAAGAATTTTCGTTTTTAAAACTAAATAATTTTTTTTAATAAAAATTTCAGTTAAAAAAAAATAAAAAGATTAAAAATTTTCGTTACAAAAAAAATTGTTTTTTCAAAAAAATATTATTTTTAATTAAAACTTTTCGTTTTTAATTTTTTTTTTTTTTAATTTATAAGGGTATTTTTGTCTTATTGAGAAATCTATATGGACATTTTTGTCTTATTGCGAGTCTTGGGGGGAAATTGACAATGTTTTTGTAGTTTGGGGGAGGGGGGGAACATTGTCACAATTGAAAGTTTGGAGGACATTGTCAATTGGGTGGTAGTTTGAGGGAGATATGTGGACTTTACCCTAATAATTATAGAGCTCAAATTTATTAACATTATTGAGCTCAAATTTATTAATTATAGTTTGAATTAAAAACATGGCACAAGTGCAATTTGTATTTTTATTTAATAACTATCTTTTGATCATGATACCACGCAATGTCGTATTAACAACGGGCGGAACTACCCGATAACCAAGCCCCCAAGCCATAAGGTGGTCCTTGCCCAACACCAAAGTTGCCTTCATTCATTGTCATTTCTTGTTAAGTAGAGAGATATGATGAGACTTCTTCCTATGTTAAATTGCATTATTGGAAGCTAAGCTTATAACACCAATATTGTAATTAATGGCGTTTTAATAAGACTTGGAAAATGTTAGAAATACAAAAAAAAATTATTATGTTCTTTACAACACGTTCCTCATTCCTCATGCAAGCCACCCAATTTATTTTAATCGCATAAATCTTTTTAGCATATGCAATTTGTATGAAAATGAATGAAGTACCTTAAAACTCAAATTATGGATTAAACTTAAACCACCGTGTGATGACACGTCAAACGAGGAGTTCTAAGAAATAATAAGAAAGTATGTCATTTTTGCAACCTATATTTGTATAAAGAGCAAAAAATTATTAAATCCAAACCCAGATGGTAGAGTTCTGCAACTTTCTGATTCAACCTGGCCACATCTGCTTCAGCAAGAGCAAATAGAACACCCTAATCGGCTATATAAAACAAAGACCCACCATAAGGGTGCGTTTGGGAGTGCGTTTTAAAAAAAATAATCTGCGATTTTAAACCAAATCGCAATTTTAGGGTGTTTGGGATTGCGATTTTAAAAACGCAAATTTTAAAATCGCAAAAAAATCTGCGATTTCCATAAGCTGATTAGAGGGTGCTTATTTGAAAAAGTGCGAATTTAAAACAAAATCACGATTTCTATTAAAAAGATATTTGGCGCAATAGTTACCTTTTTTAAAACGGGAATGAAAAAAATACTAAGAATACCCACCTAAAATATATTAAAACTTTTTTTTTTTTCTTCATCCTCTCTGTCTTGTTCATCCTTATTGGTAATTTGGTCATGAAACCGCAATTATATGCTAATATTATCCAAACACTCAATTGATAAAAAAGTACTTTTTAGTATGTTTTACCAAACGCCTGTGCGATTTTAAAAAGTAGCGATTTTAAAAACGCAATTTTTAAAAACGCAATTTTTAAAATCGCACTTATTAAAATCGCACTCCCAAACGGGCCCTAAATCAACCAAAAATTATTCAATATATACCAATTTAACCAATGGGTATCCCAAAAAAGAAGCTGTATTCTCATGGGTAGCATTCAAAACCGAATTTGGAGCAACCCAAATACTGTGGAGAAATTTTCTCGGTTTACAGCCTAAGCTCTGAAATTTTTTAGGGATTTTAGCTAAATCATTAAGTGGGTATAATCGAAAATCATCCATACATACTATGTTACTAACCCATAAATTTCCCTCAACAATTAGTCAATATAATTGAGATCGATCGATTAAATCAATAACATAATCAACATATTAACGCATATGTATACCTGAGGAGAGGAGATCGAAGGAGATGCAGAGGGTATAGCAGCCGGAGTACTGCCGGAGGGAGATAGAGTGACGGCCGGAGGTAATTTTGGCGGAGAGAGCACGACTGGGACACCGGGCGACAGAGGAGAGAGTAAGTAAGAGAGAAAACGACGGAGAGCTACTGGGAGGAAAAGAGAAGAAGAAAGAAGAAAGAAAAAGTGCGGCTGGGAGGAAGAAAAAAGAGAGAGGAAAAAAGAAAAAGAGGGACTGGCGCGTACACGTGCTTCTAATGCCCATTTAGTAACGTGTCAACTTTAATACGTTACTAAAGTTTTCGATTTTTTTTAAAAATTTATTTTATTTTTTTTTAAGTTTTCGATTTGGTAATTATCATTTAGTAACGTGTCAACTTTGACACGTTACTAAAGTTTTCAAATTTTATTTATTTATTTATTTATTTTTTTAAATTTCTATTTAGTAATGTGTCAACTTTGACACGTTACTAAAATTTTCAAATTTTTTTTTTTTTTTTTAAGTTTTCGATTTAGTAACGTGTCAAATTTGATACGTTACCATTTTAGTAACATGTCAACTTGACATGTTACTAAAGTTTTCGAATTTTTTTTTTTTAATTTTTTTTTATTAAGTTTTCGATTTAGTAACGTGTCACAAATTGACACGTTACTAAATGGTAACGTGGCAAAAAGTAATAAATAGTAGACACGTTACAAATTGTGTAGTTTTTTGTAGTGATTTGGTCTTTGTAGTGATTTGGTCTTATATATATATATATTAAAAAAGCAGTTGATGGTTAGCGGTTTAATTTCAAAAACCCTGTTAACCGCTTTTAAGAGCGGTTAGCAGTTAACGGTTAGTGGTTTCAAAGCGATTAATAAAAAAGGCATGAACACCCTATTACAATGTGACAGACATATTCCATGTATCTAATCAACAAGAAAACAACACATGAAATAAAACAATTAATGTTTTAAAGACTACATTCAAAAGTGGTTAGTGGTTAGCGGTTAGCAGTTAACAGTTAGTAATTACAAAGCGATTAATAAAAAATGCATGAACACCCTATTACAATGTGACAGACATATTCCATGTATCTAATCAACAAGAAAACAACACATGAAATAAAACAATTAATGTTTTAAAGACTACATTCACCGCCATAACGTACATTGTACCTGCACTCAAAGATATTTGTAAGTAGCGTACTGAAAGTTTTGCACAATAAAGTGAGCTTTAGTGTAATGTATAATTACTCTAAAAGAGAACACAAGTGGCCGACTCAAAAGATCTCACTAAAAGACAAAATGTGGACATCAAATAATTAAACACACCCATACTTTGTATGCAAAACTTGTCGGAGAGCATGGTGGACTATACTTAATTTGCACATTCTGCATATAGTATAAAATTTGTAAACAAAATTTGTACGAACGTTATGCGACATGACATGAACACCATAATACAAAAAAATATTTCTTTCATGAATTAAATGAGGGGAGTTTTCCACAAACAATGTTAAACTGGTGGCACGAAAACGTAATATAAAGAAAATGTATATATGACGTTATGAACAATGGAACAATTAAGAGCAAGTGCAATTTATGTACTATGAATTCATTAGTTTCCAACATATAATGATCACTCAACGAAAATTCAGGCTCCTTCTGATATCACATGTAAAATAAATCAACATAATATTCAATAAATTCGATCTTAAATCTTAAATATCATGATTCTCACAGTAAATTGATAAAAACAACATACGAGAATCCATGCATAGTAACAAAACCCTCTTTAAATCTTGTAAACATGTACCACAAAACAGTATGCCCTTCTTAATTAAGATATACAAATTAAGCTACTGGAAATTGCATATGTTTATAAGGTAAAGAGAGGACCTGTTTCTTTTTCGTCAAATTAGGAGTTTTAAAAAAAAAAAAAAAAAAAAAAAAACCAATTCTCTTAATTAATTAACAAACAATTTATTAAGGATTAAGATTCCATATAATATAACCTTATAACATTAAGATGGGACACTAAAACTTGCCTAGCTAGCCGATAAGTATAAAAATTTGCCTAATTCTTTTCCATTTTCAAACCTCACCTAACCACCCCCATTTTCAATTATCAATTATTAAAAAATAGTAATTCATATTCTTCGTGTAAGATCAGGAGACTTGTACGTTTTGGCACTTGTCAGACAGAGCAGTGTTCGATCGATCTAAGCCAAAACGGTGCGGAGGGACCAGGAGGACATGTGTCGTAATAGAGCCTAAAGTGGTCCTTTTTCCCCACAAATGAACATCTTCTTTTTATATTTATATATATGTTGTAATATTATATATGCCTTTGTAGCACTGCAAAACATGTCTGAATCTGAAGTTACAATGAACTTGGAGCTGGAGACCTACCCTCCCATGTTCCGGCAGCAGAACAACCAGAGTTGTAGTCATCAGAAAGTCGACGAGCCGGTCGGAGAATCGGAGCTTACTATACCTGTCATAGATCTCCATTGCCTGAGCCATGATGAGCTTGGGGGGGCATGTAGAGATTGGGGACTTTTTCGTTTGGTGAACCATGGAGTTCCCTCGTCCCTTTTGAGGCAACTTCATGAGCATGCCAAAGAGCTTTTCTCTCTTTCATTTGAATGCAAAAAGGAGATATTTTGTAGCCCTTTGTCGTACCTTTGGGGCACCACTGCTATTTCCCCTTCAGGCGCAGCCCTATTGACAGGCCCCCAAAATATCCATTGGGTTGAAGGCTTCCATTTTCCTCTTGGTCAACTCTCCCAATTGCAACCTCAACATCCTACGCTTGCTTCCTTCAGGTACGTACAACACTTTAATTTCTTTCCCCTAATTTGTCCCCTTTCCTTTTTTCTATTGTGGGAAGATATTATATATTGTGACAATTTTTGGAAGAGTCCCCTACTGATTGGACTGTCTAGATTTTATGCGCAGTATAAAAAGATTACATAAAATCTTATTAGATATATATAAAAATCCTTTTAAGTATAATTTGATTATTATTTTCATGTTTTGATGCAATATATAGTTAGAATAAGATTAATGTATTTATAAAAACATCATTAACAGCACAAGACTGCTGTTAATGATGTTTTGATTTTCAAATGTGGAAAAATGATCATACTCATTGAGATATCATGAAAAACAAAAAGCTGAGAGATATGATTTTATATGTAATATGTATATGCTTGACCATCACAAGACTGCTAGCGGAAGAATATGGAAAGCACATGGGTAGACTTGGTAGAACCATATTTAAAACAATGGTGATGGAGCTCAATCTGGATCCGGGAGAATCCGAGACCCATCTGGATGAATGTACAGGATTTCTACGTGTTTACCGCTATCCATTACGCTCAATGGCTAACTCTGCATGGGGGATAGAGGTGCACACAGACAGCTCGCTGTTGACCATATTGAACCAGTACGAAGTTGCTGGCCTTGAAGTCCTCAAAGACAACCAATGGCTCCAAGTTGAACCTATTTCCGACACGTTAATTGTCAACCTCGGAGATATGATGCAGGTGCTTTATTAATTACCATGCATTAACGCCTTAAAAATTCTATTTAGTAAACTGTTATACGATTATTACGAGACAGTGAAATTCGGTCTTTGAATCAACAAAAACTTTCCACTACCACGTCATCCCGATTGTATAATAGTCGTTGAACAAGTTACGTTTGTTCAGTTAATTGATTTTTTAAGAAATGCTTATTTACACTAGTTGATTTGGCATGTTTCATCCACTATTAATGTTTTTCTTTTCCTTTTTTAATTAAGGGGGATAGACTATGCCAACTTAGCAGAGATGTACACGAAATGGACGTCATAATACAAAGAAGCATTTCTCAAATTGTTTTTTAGTGTTTGATGACTCTTTGGTATTTGTAGGCAATAAGCAACGACAAGTACAAGAGTGTGAAACACAGAGTTAGGTTAAACAAAGATAGGGAGAGGATCTCTATTGGCTACTTTGTGTTCCCAAAAGAAGATAGTGTGATTCGGAGCTCCAAGTACAAGCCGTTTACTCATGGTGATTTCCGAGCACAAGTACAACAAGACATCAAGACCCTTGGGTTTAAGGTTGGACTTGAAAAGTTCAAGCTTACCCAGGCCTCTTCACCATAATGGGGTTCTGGTATGTTTTAATTTATCTTGTTTTTTGGGGTTTTTTTTTTCTTTTTCGTAATACTATTTAATTAGCAGATTGATATTCTATCTACTATCATACTTGAATCAGCACTTGTAAAAGAAAATAAAATTAAGGATTGATGATATTCATGTCATGTCATCCTAGTTATATATATATGGCAGTTGTATAACAGTTTGCGAAATAGCATTACTCTTTCAGTTGTAACGGAATTAGTGTGTGTACTTTTATCTTGGATTTGCTTATAATGAGATAATTAAGTTAAAGAATTATTAGAGGTGTGTAGATTATTGGATCTTTTATAATCTTTTTATTATCATTCATTGAACTTAATTTTGCAAGAAATTAAGAGTCAAAAGTTTATAGTCTGAGTTTTTGTAATTTCACTTCACTTGCATAAGTGAAAAATTTAGAGAGAGAAAAAAAAAATCAACCTTAATTCATACGTTACTTATCTTGTAAACCTCAAAAATTTACATTATGTAAAATCATAAAAACAGAAAAACTAAACACAAATTATGAAGTTCAAAAGTCATGATATTAAAAAGTTTATTTTTCAGGCTTTTCAACACAATATTAATTTCCTCTGCCAAGCAAACACAATCCTCGGTCTACATCGAGGATTTTAAATGACATATATATATATATATATATAATTTAACCAAGATTATAAAATGAATCATCTTTTTCAAATGAAATTGACAAGATCGTAACCCAACAGGCAAATATTGCTTTTACAACTCTTATTGTCCTCTTCATCAATAAAACATAATCTGGACTATAAAATGAATCAGATCGACTCGTAACCCGACAGGCAAATATTGCTTTTGCAACTTTTATTTTCCTCTTCATAAAAGCTCATCATTATGCACCTAAAAATATGAGTGCCTTACCATAGCACATTTCAACGTGCCAAGGTCGCCGAAAACATGCTTCAAAAGAAAGAAAAAGTCTCCAAAAAACAATCTTAATTTAAAAACTTCTAATGCTTTACTAAAAATTGTTGGAGGCCACAAAATATATTTAAAAAAACACATTTTGCTTTGTAAGATCCGTGTGTTCTTTATATGGATTCAATGTATAATGACTTGCAAAAATATTTTAATTAGAAAAATTGATTCCATGTAGATATAATATCATATTAAACAAATTAGTTGTATTTGTCGCTATCATTTTTTATGTTTTTGGTAGATATATTAATGCAAATAAGACCAAGTCTTGATAGACCCATAATTCATTTAACTATACTTTTTGGTTATGATATCTTTATGATATACAATATTATTTTTTCCAAATGTCTTTAAGTCGACAGAAAGCAGAAAATAATTGCAAGTTAGGAGTTGAAAGTTTCCAAATGTCGGTGGCCTGTCCATTTTCGATTGTTAGGAAAATGAAACCCGGAAATTAATTAATTAGATATTGAATCAACAAGAAAAGAAACAGTCATCGGCGTAGTGCGTGGTGGCCTGTCCATTTCAATCAAAAGGGTTGGAATTCAATGGTATTAATTATTTTATAGTGCATGGTGTCGCCCTCACATGGTCTAGAATATATATATATATATATATATATATATATATATATATATGTCACATGGCGTTCGTGGCACGTACAGTTGACACACGATGTGACAATATAAAGTTACGTGGCTTTCATTTATTGGTCTAAAGTGACACAACGTTAACTAATTGGACAATAAGTAGACAATGGTCATGCCACTCATAAACTCTTGTGTAATGGGTACTTTTCTATATGATTCATATGTTGATTGACTAGCTTACCCTTTTTCTTTTTCTTTTTTTATTGGGCTTTCGCAAATTCAATGAGGGACATATTTCCCCAATATCTCAGACGAGGGGTGGTAACTTGATAATGAATCGATGAAATCTCAAAACCTAATGTTCAAATGTCTTAACCCCGAATTGAAATAGAATCCAGTGTGTTAAGAAACCACGATGTGAAAACTTTCGGCATAGAAAAAGATAATCTCCTTTGTACTAGCATGGATAAATACTAGTACTTCTAATCCAATGCAAGGAAATTAGAAAACAAAGATGCATTGGACAAGAATTTGGGTGAACCAATAAGACCTTTAATATTACACATGCTCAGTAGTGGATGCAAAGGCCCCCCCCCCCAAATTTTTTTAAAAAACATTTTTTATGGTAATTTTTTTAGTTTTTTTTTATCTTAACCCATACTCTTCCTCTCCCGCCTCTCCTAATACGAATTTCTATATCCGCCACTAGTTAACATACTCATATAAAATACTACTGATTTATATTGAAATAATATGACTGTTACAAAAAGACAATCTCCCTTTAATCGTTTTAAGTTGTGACTGATGCCGCTGGAGTCCAAACACAAACCCATTGGACTCAAATTCTACCAATCTATTCCTTTATTCTTTTTTTATTATTTGATAATGTTTAGTGGACTGAATGGTGGGCTGGGGTGCTAGTTTCCAACCTTGGACCCTTTTTAAAAAAATAAATAAGAAATAGATGGCAGCCCAAATTTCCCAACCCCCCTCCCCCAGTTGGTGCCAAAGGTGCCAAGGAATATCCATAAAAAGGTACCAATAGTGTAAAATGAGACAAGGGAGATGATGGTTGTGGGAGAGACAAAAAAGAAAGACCCACATCAAAAGCAGACAATTAAAACAAACCTTTTTATGGGGGTAGACAAACAAGATTACAAGGTTGTGGGAGCCCCATGTACCTTATGATATACAAAGGTAGGTGGCTTTACCACAATTTTCATGTGAAAATGGTAAAAACCCAGTTCCCTGCAGTGGACAATTTTATGTGTTTGTTAACTTTAAACAAACATAACAACTTTTCCAGGATCATTTCTTAATGTAAAGCAAGGAACCACCGACATCCTTAACAAAAACTATTTACCATAATCCAGTTGTTCCACGACGCGCGCATTGGAGCACCAAATAAATTACCTCAAATTATATCATTGTTGATCATGGACAAAGTTTTTTATTATTATTATTATTAAATTAACATCAATCTTTTGAACTTTACAGATAGACGTAAATTTAATATATTATATTCCATTAATTTTTTTAACTTAATTTAGGTTTCATTTGTCAAATTACCACTTATTCCAAAAAGTTAAGCTGATAGGAATGAGTAAATTTAAGGGTGCATTTGGGATTGCGATTTCGCATAAATAATCTGCATTTTTAAAAGATATTACAAAATGTAAGGCGTTTGGCATTGCGATTTAAAAAGTACTTAATTTAAAATATAAAAAAAATCTGCGACTTCTATAAATATTCTAGAATGTGCTTATTTGAAAAACACGAATTTAAACTAAAATCACCATTTCGAATAACAAATATTTGATAAAAAAAAATATTTTTTAACATGTTTTACCAAACGCCTTTATAATTTTAAAAAGTATTGATTTCAAAAATACAATTTTCAAAATCACACTTATTGAAATCGCAATCTCAAACGGACCCTAATCAATACTTTTAATACCATTTGTTTTAGCGTAAATTTTTTTTTTTTTTTTTAATTGAGTGTCTAGTGCGGTGTAAACATAAAAGTATTTTTAGTTGACCAAAAAAGGTTAAACTTTTATGATGCATAAATGGCTTATGTTTTTTATCTGCTTACACCATTTTTCTCTGCTCTCTCACTTCTGTGTAAGGAATTGTGAGAGGATCCACGAGCAGGCTTTATAAAGAGCCTCTCACAATTGCATGTTCAGTCCGAGACTTGTTCAAACAAATAAATTTCGTAAGAGATCCTCTCATACTTGTCGGTCCAAATTACAAACAATATGACCAGAAAATTACACAACATCAACCCTACCATTAAAGAGTATTTTCGTCCGCAGCAAGCAGCATGGAAAAGTATAGACTTCGGTACTAACATGTTGAGACATGGGAGAATACAATTGTTTATATGGAAGAATTAAAATGAATAAAGGAAGGAAGCTTTATAAATAAAATAAAGGGAAAAATATAAAAAAGTCCCCCAAATTAACAGCCGTTTGCGATAAAGCTCTATAATGTTCAAAATGTACTAAAATAGCCCATTAAACTATCAAAATGTATAAAAAAACACCACTTTTTTTTTATATTCCTATAATACCCATATTCTTTTAACAAATAAAATACAAAAAAAAATTGTTAAAAAAAAAAAACAAACAATTTTTTTTTTTTTTTAAGAAATGGGCGAATAAATATAAAAAAGAAAATGATTTTTGGAATAAATAAATAATTAGTCACTGTAGTTAGCCTAAATTACAAATTGCTTCGTGTCGTATGAAAGTAAAATCAAAGGTTCTTGAGATATTCTCAAAAAAAAAAAAAAACAATTTAGTCCCTGAAATCAAATTCCGTTAAAAAATTGTTTTTATTCACAACTTGGTTTTTTTTTAATTTTGTATTTTTTTTAAATTTTGTTTTTTGTTTTTTTACAATTATTTTATTATTTTATTTGTTAAAATAATGGGGGTATTATAGGAATATAAAAAAATATGTGACATTTTTGATATATTTTGGTAGTTTGATAGGCTATTTTAGTACCTCTTGAATATTATGGAGCTTTATCGTAAATGACTGTCAGTTTAGAGGATTTTTTTTTTTATATATATATTTTTCCTAAAATAAAAGGTGCCATCAAACAAACAAATAAAAAAGTAATTTGTGCCCTCCCCTACTCATTTACTTGGAGCAAGAAAATAGTGGTCAACTCCCCTATAAAATTGTTTTATTGCTTGGATTATGCAATTACGCATTTTGAGTCCTTGTATGCAAGATTAGGAAACAAGTAACTCCTACTTTTTTTTTTTTTGTTATTTGATTTTTCAGCTTTTCTTCTCATTTTTGTGTGAAAATCACGTGTTTAAGAATATATATTAATTTAATATATTGAATTTTTTTTATAAAAAAATCCAATCTTTTTGTAAGTGCTGATTTGATGATTTATTTTTACTATTATATTATTAAGTTATATTATGTATGACAGTCGTATAACAATATACTAAATGATATTTAATGAAACCAATTTCATCCTTATTCAACAATTGGTACCTAATTGATGAAAATGAGGTGTCAACCACCAATAGGAGAAAATGACAAATAATTTTTTGGGAATATTATTTTTAGGACTATTTCATTTAATGGAGACAGACTTATTCCTCAACCTCTTTCAAAGGAATAACTATTTTTAATGAGGTGGCAGGGCAACCAAATCACGGATTGACTATTTTAATAAGGTAGTCAATCAATTTTTTTTGGTATATTTCTGCATATCAAACGTGGCCCTAATGCCAAGACCCATCTCCCATTATAATACACACATTTCTATATAAACTATTTGCTTCGAATTAACTTCACTTTCATTAGTTGATTTGGACTTTTTTGTACGATAAGTGCTCACGTAGATGACTTGATTTATAAAATGGTTCAAGATGCAGTAAGGGGTTCTTCATAAACAATTATTTTTTGATATATTTTAAAAATATAATTTTATAATATTCAGTTTCCAATAAATCTCACCGACATGCATAAATGAAATATTCTTGCTGTTTATATTTGACTCAATCCAATCGGCTGGGACCATGCACGCCTAATGAAGCGGATGTCACTAGTTTGAATTTATCTCCCTCCTTTTGTGTGAACATGTCAAAAAAAAAAAAAAAAAAAAAGGAAACGTGAAAAATTTATAGATAAATAAGAAACGTATGGTAAAAGAATTATTCTTAGGAGAATGCTAGGTGTTCTCCTCATCTTATGTAAATATTATTTTTTAAAAAAAGCCAAAAAAAGAAACTGTCTCTTATTTTTCTCACAAGATATTTGGAAAGAAAAATGTTAGGTGCTCTCATGGAGTTCTCTTGGTCCTAGGTAGATATTATTTTCTAAAAACACAAAAAAGAAATAGTTCCTTAATTATTTTTCTCACCCAATTTTTAGAAAAGAAAATGCTATCATGTGCTCTCCTGGTGTTCTCCTCATCTTAGGTGTATATTATTTTTTAAAAAGGCAAAAAAGAAATTGACCCTTATTTTTTTCACTTGATTTTTAAAAAATAATATACACCTAAGACCAAGAGAACACTTAGCATTCCCCTTTAAGAAAATAATATACTCTTAAAGAACAGAATACCTAACATTTTCCTTATTCCCTCTACTTCCAAACAAAAGATTTCAAAAAATACTAACATTATTAAATTGATCCTAAAAATAATTAACAATAAGGAAATAAATTCCCAAACTCTAAAATTTCAAAAAGTACGAAAATAGTAGTAACGAGGACTTGTAGGTTATGGGCTCACTATCATGGTGGCAGATTAATGGAAACCTGAGCCTTGTGGGTCATGAGCTGAGCTCACTATCACATTTGACTTTAATTAGATCTCCTACAACATTTTCAACAATTTCCACCTCATGATCTTCTCTTTAAACTCTTCGAGAATTTCTTGCAAAATATCATCTTCATTCTCAACTTCAACTTGTGATATCACTTGCCGGTAGGTATAGACGGAACCAAAAATTTTTATTGAGAGGGATAAAAGTATGAATGAAAGGTGAAGTATAATTTTAATAGGAGGCAAACTTAGTTTTTAAGCCAATATATGAACGCCTTGAGATCCTGTCACACGTAAGATATAAAACTACATACGGAAAAATAGATACTAAGAACTTACCGTTTCTCAAGATAATTGTAGTTATTCTTGGTTATCGAGGTGTTTTGACCATCCTTAAATGTAGTGTAACATATACTTGAATATAATGATTTTTAGCTGCTGATAGCTCCATATAAGAAGGGCAAGTGCCCCAAGATCAACAAATATAACTAGGAATTATACTCATTAACTCCAATGACCAAACTGGAATGATGATTATCCTAGATGCGTTTAGGATTGCGATT
The DNA here is from genome assembly GCF_901000735.1 of Corylus avellana. Lineage (NCBI taxonomy): Eukaryota > Viridiplantae > Streptophyta > Magnoliopsida > Fagales > Betulaceae > Corylus > Corylus avellana. The sequence goes on from NC_081548.1 coordinate 3,984,458, forward strand.
TTGTAAAAATAATTTGTGTTTTTAAAAAATAACGCAAAACGTAAAGCGTTTGGCATTGCGAATTAAAAAGCACTTAATCTAAAATAGGAAAAATATATATATGATTTCTATAAGCAGGCTATTCCATTTCTCGATCTATTTATCGGAAGAATAGCTATTCCATTTCTCGATCTATTTATCCGTACTAAATGTGCTCCAAAAGTACTTTACTTTGATAGAAAATGACAAATTTCATAATTTAATTAATATTTTAACACTCTTTCTCTCACATGCCTATGTACGATCGTACAACACGTAAACTATTTTAATTAAAATAAGGAATAAATTATAGAATCAAGGTTTGAATAAGACCTCCGTTCCGATACTATATTTAAACTACCACTTTTACCCAAAAATTTATATTATTAAAAAATGATAAATTTAATACTTCAACAAAAAGACAATAAGTAACAACTTCATGCCACAGAGTGGATTAAATGTGATGTCCATATTTTAACTTTCCAACCAAATCAACAAAAAAATGGCAAAAGAAAACTATGGATTGACAATTTCCATGGAAGTGGTCAGTCAACTAACATGTCCTATGGGCAATGGACTAGTTGGCCATGGACCAAACCAAGACATGAATATATGTTAAACATCTTCGAAGGTTCATCTCTTGGTCTTCTTCTTTTTTGGACGACAAAAATCTCCTCTAAATACAGGGGCGGAAACAGAATATTAGCAAATGAGGAACTGAAAAACAAAATTTAAAAAGTTTATTTCATAAAAACATATACTTTTGAGAGAGTTTTAAAATGTTGAGGGGCACCCTGCCTAAATAGATAGAATTTATGCACACACGAGGGAGACTATGGCTAGGGTTGGTAACATAATGGACTATTATTATTATTATTATAAATCTATACCCATCTATTTTCTATATTATCTTTTATATAATTTGATCATTCAGATACAGCCTATTTAGACAGCATTAATTGACTTCACGTCGCCACTTGCAATTACCTACAAACAAAAAACACAAAAGAAAAAAAAAAAAAATTAAAAAGTATTAATTAGCATGATTAATGTTCCAATCACATGCCATACAGTGTCCTAATTAAGTCAAACTTTGCCGGCTAAGTACAAAACAAAACCACGTATTATTGTTTTGTTTAGTGGATTTCCCACCTATTTTGGATTTTTTTTCTTTTCTTTTTTTTCCTTATTTTCCAACCTCTTAAGTTTAGTAATATATTCCAACATCTACATTTATTCGGGGGAGGGGGTTTGATAACCTTAAAAATTCTTAAATTATTTTAAAGTAATATTTTTTAGAATTTACTTTGATTGTTGGATTTTTCTGACTAATTTGATGGGTTTGATATATTAGCAAATGAAGAACTAAAAAATCTATATAAGTTCCGACTCTCCGCGCAAAAAATTTTTTGGTTCCGCCTCCGCATTTATTAATATATCAAAGTATGTGAAGGATGATCACATCATAATAGTGTGCACCCTCTTGCACCAAAATTTCATATAATGGTATATGTTAGAATATATTAAGGGATTTGATTTCAAATATTTGTTGTAATATTTGCTTTTAATCCTTGATATATTTGCTTTTATATTTTGATATATTTTTACAATACATGTTTATAGAAAAAATTGGAGTAGATAAATATGGTAACCAAATAATGTGATTTGATTAAGATCAAATCTGATTACAATAAAATCAATTAGATTTAATGATAATCAAATATAATTGTAAGAGATTACAACTAATTACAACAAATTTCTAAAATCAAATCCCTGGCTAAGAGACTCTTTACAACCTCAGCAAAACCATTTTTTAGTTATTTTGGTGAGGCAATTTAAGCAAAATGGCCTAAATGTCCAATTTTCAGCCTCATTACTTTAACAAAAAAAAGTAGTGAAGTGAACAGTACTCACCAAATTTAAAAAAAAGTAGTGAAGTGAACAGTACTCACCAAATTTAAAAATTATTATTCACTCACCTATTGATTAAACAACGGATCTGACTTACATGTTGCATGTATGATGTAGTTTAATCAACGGTTAAGATTGAATCTCTCAAAATCTTTTTTCATTTTCTCTCTCCCGTTAAAAGCTTCTAAAAGTAAATCAATTTTGAGATTCAATCTTAACCATTGCTTACACTACAGTTAAAATAACAGTATGTAAGCCAGATTAAACAACTTATTTATCTCTCTTCCTTTTTACTTTTTGTTTATTTCTTCCTTTAATAGTTAAAAAATAAAAAATAAACAAATCTTTGAAAAAAAATATTTAAATGGAGTAGTGAAAGTGAATTATTAAAATAGTGAGACTGCTGGGATGCCCTAAAAAAGTGAATTGTTAAAATAACAAAAAATGTAGGTGAATAAAATTTGGTGAGACTCCTAAAGATACTCTAATATATTCTACCAAATACGTTTCCGAGATATCTGTTCAGGATAGCTTCCTGAATACTTGTATCCATTCAATATGCATAACTCTTGTAAGAGTTACACCAGCCGTAAAAGAGCACCATTGCACGGAAATTGATCTCTCCGTTTTAAATTGTAAAATTGGAACAATTTTGTCTCATCTTTTGCCTAACTAACTCCTCTAATTTATATATAAATTAAGTATAGTAATTACACATATTATAGCATAACAAATGGATTAGGCCTTTGAGATAATGAAGTCTGCCAACATGAATGGTTTGGTAAAGAATCAGCAATCTGTCTCCCTTTTTAGGCTTTTACTTCCAATCAGACCGAGAGACACGGCATGTCGCAGTCAGGGACTAATCATCTTAAGTAGTTTCATCAATCTTTGACTCATCAATGGCTCAAAATTGTCCACCTCATGGTCTTTGGTAGCCTGAAAAAGACACCTATAATTTATGGAAGACTTTTCTTAGCAGCCTTGGAAGAACTGTTCTTGCTTTAAATTCAACTTGTCTTTTAGTTAAACCATCTCCCTCTCTAATGTTTGGCTGATAAATGTTCAAAAGACCACCAAATTCTCCATGAATCTATAATGTCAAACCTTAGCTTTTTTACTTTATTTTTCAATAGTTTCTCACCATTTTTAATCTTTTTTCACTATTTCTTTAGAGGCTTTCGTTTCCTTGCTGTTGATTTTTTTTTTTTTTTTTAATCTTTTTGGGAGTTTATAGTGTGCTATATATGAGGCTTTCGTAGTTCTTAATTTTTTTTTTTTTTTTTGGGATAAATACATTTTACCTTTCTAAACTACATAATCATTTGTACTTTTAACCTTAATATTTAAAAAGTGACACTTTATCCCTTCAAACTTTCAAATTGTTGCAATTCGACCATTCTGACTTTTTTTTTTTTTTTTTTCCAAAATGCCCCATCTCCAAGTTAAAAAAAATTAAAAAATAAAATAAAAATTAAGGGGTGGCCAACCACCCCAATTGGGCCTGGGAGTGACTTCGACCACCCCAGACTAGTTACCCCTTAATTTTTTTTTTTTATTTTTTTTTTTTAAATGTAACTTGGGATGGGGACATTTTGGGGGAAAAAAAAGTTAGAATGATCGAATTGCAATAATTTGGAAGTTTTGGGATAAAGTGTCACTTTTTAAACATTTGGGTTAAAAGTGCAAATAGGAGGATAGTTAAAGGTAAAGCGTATTTTTTCTTTTCTAAAAAAAAAAAATAAATAAATAAATAAAAAATTATCTCTCCTTTATATTTTGGTTTTACAAAACTTAAATTATTAGACTGTTTTCTTTCATTATTGGGTAGCGTGGGGTATGGGCAAGAAAATAAAAAAAAATAATATTTAAAAAAAAAGCTAAAATACGACCCGCTATTCTAGCATCTAGCCTTTTGAACGTCCTTTTATCGAGGCACTTTGCTTGTTACTTTAAAATGTTTTTTTTTTTTTTTTTTTTTTTTTGAAATTATAAGCACTTCTTTGTTGATCATATGAATTAACACTAAATGCAAGATTTTTGCAATCCACTCCCCAAAGTTTCATTTTTTTTGCAATTTGACCAATTTTATCCAAAACTTTTCATATTGCCCCTAATTTTTATTTTTTTATTTTTTATAAAAAAAATTAAAAAAAAAAATTCGTCATCATCTGGTCATTTTTTCACTCCCAAATTTGTTTTCGTTTTCATAAAAAAACAAAAAATAAATAAAAATATCAGGGGCAATATGGGAATTTTTGGATGATATTGGTCAAATTGAACAAAAAAAATTGGAACTTTGTGAGGATGGATTGCAAAAATTGAAACTTTAATGTTCGAATTGAAAAACACTGTCTACTTTGGGGGGGTAAACTATAATTTTCCCTTTTTTTTTGTATTATTTTTTTTTAATCTTACCTGAATATTATTTTCCAAAAAAAATATGAGAAATAAGTGGGGTAAGATTTTTTTTTTTTTCTACTTTTTTACAAAACACTAGAAGAATACTAGGAGGGACTGTAGCATTCCTCTTTACCAATAGAGTAATTTTAGTAGTCATTCTTATATTTTTATTGTGTTCCTTTAAAATTAGAGTAATGTTAGAAGCTACTCTTGTGACTTTTAGGGTGCGTTTGGGAGTGGGTTTTTAAAAAAATAATCTGCGATTTTAAACCAAATCGCAACTTTTGGGTGTTTGGGATTGCGATTTTAAAAACGCAAATTTTAAAATCGCAAAAAAATCTGCGATTTCCATAAGCTGATTAGAGGGTGCTTATTTGAAAAAGTGCGAATTTAAAACAAAATCACGATTTTTATTAAAAAGATATTTGGCGCAATAGTTACCTTTTTTAGAACGAGAATGAAAAAAATACCAAGAATACCCACCTAAAATATATTAAAACCCTTCTTTTCTCTTTTTTTTTTTTTTCTTCATCCTCTCTGTCTTGTTCATCCTTATTGGTAATTTGGTTATGAAATCGCAATTATATGCTAATGTTATCCAAACACTCAATTGATAAAAAAAGTACTTTTAAATATATTTTACCAAACGCCTGTGCGATTTTAAAAAGTAGCGATTTTAAAAACGTAATTTTTAAAATCGCACTTATTGAAATCGCACTCCCAACAGGCTTGTGATAGATTATTATTATATTTTGATCAAATAATAATTTTAAAAGCCATATCATTCCACAATTCCACAATGATTTTGTAATTGCAGTGGTTTTGTTATTGCAACCAAAGGGAGACAAGTTTATGGACAACCAGAGCCAGTACATGCGGAGGCTATGGGTGCGTTAATGGCGGCGGAATTATGTCGCGATTTGGGCTTTCCGGATGTCATTTTGGAAGGAGATTCCCTTCAAGTAGTCCAAGCCCTAAGGCGTATGAGCCAAAACTGGAGTCCTTACGGGTAGATTGTTGAAGACGCACGTAGTGTTTTATACACTAGAAGGAGTTGGGGTAGTGAGTCATATTAAGAAAGAAGCTAATTTAGCGGCCCATAATTGGGCAAAGTATGCTCTCTTCAACTTACCAGATCGAGTATGGATGGAGGAATGTTCTGATTGTATCTTTTCTTTTGTTTCTTTAGAGCAACTTGCTCTTGTTCCTTGGAGAGTTTTGTATTAAACTCTATTTTAATGATATACAAGGTAATCTTGTTTTGCAAAAAAAAAAAAAAAAAAAAAAACCATATCATTTTTAGAGTGACACAAGAGAAATTTCCATAACTACTCCTAAAATTAACGTGGTTTTAAAATTATTATTGAATTTGTGATAGATCACTATAAAATTTTGATTCAATTATAATTTTAAAAACCAGATCAATTTTAAGGGATACAAGAGAGACATGAGAATGTTTTTTAGCCGTACTCTTAGCATTAATGTTTGGAGCTTGAGCTTAAAATCAATTTGTTTAGCTAATTAACTTAATTGACTTAAAATGTTCAACTAGTCAGTATGTGTGGTCAAATTTCTAATAAATGGAATAGATTGTAGGGTTTAGGAGGTTAAAAACTTTGAATAAATCCTAAACCCTAGAATTTTAAAACATCAAGTTTAGTATGTGTGGTCAAACTTCAAGCATTTTAAGTTTAGGATTTTTTAAAAAAACCCTAGAATTTTAATCCTAAACTTAAAAACTTGAAATAAGCCCTAAACCGTCAGGCACGAAATCATAAGAGGACGTTTGGCAAACTCATTTCCCCCGCCCTCACTTTTTTTTTTTTCTAAAAAAGTCAACTTCAAAACATTATAATTTTTTTTTTTTTTTACATTTTATATCACATCAATAATTTCTTAATATTAATAAAAAAAAAAAAATTTAAAAAAAAGTCACTTCAAAAGGCTTTACCAAATGCAAACCTTTGAAAAAATAAAAAGAAAAAGGTTAAATGCTTGAAGTGAGCAAATATGAAATAAATATGTTTCATGTCTTTTTGAAGGGTTACATGTTCATTCACTCAGACAATGATCCTCCCCATGTCATATGAAATTGATAATATCAATTTCACGGTTAAGATTTTAAGTTAGTACTTATAATGATGTACATGATTCCACATTCTTTAATTTTTTTAAAAGTCATGCCAATATTGATTTCATATACATATAACTCTAAATCTTCATTATAAAATAAATAGTATTCGTTTAATTTGAAATGAAGATGATCTTATTCCTTTGAGTATAAATCAAACAGATATCTTGGTGAAAGTATCGTAAGATGATACCTATATAATATGATAAACACAAATGATACTTTTGTCCAATATTTTAAGCCATATCAACCAAATTAGCAACTACCACATACCTAATATGTCTTATTAATATTATTTAAATAAAAAATAAAAAATTAAAACTAATCACAAAAACAAAAACAAAAATATGGAGCCACCCCTATTGTCGATGAAGGGGTGATCGGCGTCTCCCATTTTCCTAAAGAGGGTGGCTTGAGCCAACACAATAATTTTTTTTTTTTTTTTTTAAATAATAATATTAATGAATCATATTTAACATGTGTCACATTATTAGTGAATTTGACTACTAAATAATTGGACGAAACATTGATAGAAGTACTAACCATGTTTTATCATATGAAGTCGAGTACTATTTGCGATCATGCTTTAAAACATGAAGTCTGACTTCAAACCACAAGTACTAAAAAAAATAATTAACCCTAAATTGAGACACGCCTACTAAATTCAAGATTGAAATTGTACCCATTAGAATTAAGACACGTATCTAGGACAGACCTAGGTGCAACATTGTGCCCTCAAAATTTTTACAATTACCCATTTTTTTTGTTTTTGTTTTTAAAGTTTTGCCTACCCAAAACCTAAAATTTAAGTCCTGCCTCTCCATGTATCTAGTTGACTAGTTCAAATACCCAACCCAAGTTGTTAAAATGCAAATTGTAACGCAAGTGATGGATATATATACATTTAGGAACAATTAAAAAGAAAGAATGGTGAAGGAACGTGAAGTGTAAGGCTAAATGCGAGTCCACCTGATTCCCCACGCGCACGTCACGTTGAGCATATATCGTCAACAGCTCCCACGTGATGCTTCAAACAGGCGCGCGTTATACTTAACACACACTCGGAAATCGGAATCTTAAACCCCGGACATGAAACAAACATTTCAATTCACTTCATTAACGCCACTCATGCTTTACAGTTGGGCTTCCTGTTCCTGTTAGGCTGTTTCTGTTTTAACCGGCTTCGTGGGGGCTCCACCGGCTTAGCTTGTTGACTTTCAAACGGCTAAAATTTAGGGTTCCTATAATCCTATATACTATATACTACTCCTCAAATTACTTATCATTTTAATTTATAAAAAGCATTTTTCAAAAACTAAATTTAGGGTTCCTATAATCCTATATACTATATACTACTCCTCAAATTACCTTTGAATCACGGCCTTTGTGGGGGCTCCCTTGGCTTGAATAGGGTATTAAATTATCATTCTATTTATAAATTTTATTAAAGATTTTTAAAATATTGTAACATTGAAAAAAAAAAAAATTATTTAAGGTCCATTTGGATTTGAGATTTTGAATTAATGATTTTAAAATATACAATTATTTTAAGAATTGCAGTTAATGATTTGATAACCTTTAAAATTGCAGTTTACTATTTAAAATTGAGAGTTTTTAAAAATACACATCCTTAGTAGCAATTTAAAAACTCAAATTTATGGTAATTTTTTTAAAAATGCAATTTCAAACTATTCACTTTCTGGGATTTGGTTTAAAATAGATTTTTTTTTTTCTAGGTTAGATTTTTTGTTTTGTTGGTAAGGTTAACCAAAAAAAAAAAAAAAAAATAGGTCACATGTTGGGGTAAAACTAGAATTGTAAGTGAAGGGGAAAAAAACTAATTTTGGGATGAAATTTAAAAGGACTTGTAAATATTTTGTGAGGCTTCTGCACCCTAACTCAAAGAGTGATTCCACCCCCGACTACACGTTATACATGTAACCTAAAATAATAAAAATACTTCATATTTTTACAAAAAAAGTTAAAATGGATTTTTTTTTTTTTTTTTGTGTCACATTTGGGTCACATAATGCGTTTGCTATCTAAGTTAATCAAAAATTCTAACTGTGGTAGTTAAGTGAAATGACTAAATAGTTTGGAAAAAAACATTGCAATTTTTTAGAATTTTTTTTTAAATTAAGTTGTAATTTGAAAGGGTGAGTAAAAATTTCCCTAAATTTAATATTTTGTGGCCCATTAGATGGTACAACAATATTAACATGGTTATTGTCAAGTGACTCAAATATATTGAAGAATAAAAAATAAAAGGAAAAAAAAGGAGAGAGAGAGAGAGCGAAGCAAATATGTGCTACATATTTTATATTAATTATATATTCCTTTTCTTGAAATATTATAAATGCTTCTATTTATAAAGAGGTTATAAATGGTGAATAAGTAAAGATTTTTTTTTTTTTTTGAGAAGGTGAATAAGTAAATATAGTAAACTAAGGAAATGAAATAAACCTAATAAAGAAAGAAATAAGTAAGTTAGAGAATGATATTAAATATTCTTTTAATAATTATAATTTAAAAATAAATCTAAAAATCCAAATATTGGGACATTGTCAAATACCCAAGAGATTTCTTTCTTCACATTAAAAAAAATAAAAAGAAAAATAAAAAATAAAAGAAAATAAAAGGAAAGGCAAGTGAGAAACCCCATAAACTGAAGGCCCAATATTTGCAGCCGCATCCAAACCCTCTCCTCTCCTGCATTTCTACCCTATCCTCTCCTACATTTCTCGTACAAACAGGTGGGAGTGAGATTCAGAGACCCAAAACTTCCCTAGTCTCCGATCTGAGCAATCCACCGGAGGCAGAGGAACAAGAGCGAAAATGGGCAAGGGCGGCGCGCTGAGCGAGAGCGTCGTGAAGAAGATCCTGCTGTCGTACACCTTTGTCGGCATCTGGATCTTCCTCAGCTTCACCGTGATCGTCTACAACAAGTTCATCCTCGACAAGAAGATGTTCAACTTTCCCTACCCCATCACACTTACCATGATCCACATGATCTTCTGCGCCACCATCGCCTTCTTCATCGTCCGCGTACTAAAACTCGTCGAGCCTGTCGCCATGTCCCGTGAAGTCTACCTAACCTCCGTCGTACCCATCGGCGCTCTCTACGCTGTGTCCCTCTGGCTCTCCAACTCCGCCTACATCTACCTCTCCGTCTCCTTCATCCAGATGCTCAAGGCCCTCATGCCCGTCGCCGTCTACTCCATCGGCGTCGCCTTCAAGAAGGAGGCCTTCAAGTCAGAAATCATGGCCAACATGCTCTCCATCTCGATGGGTGTCGCCATCGCCGCCTACGGCGAGGCCAAATTCGACTCCTGGGGGGTTATTCTCCAACTGGGTGCCGTCGCTTTCGAGGCCACAAGGCTCGTCTTGATCCAAATCCTCCTCACCTCCAAAGGTATCTCCTTGAACCCCATTACCTCTCTGTATTACGTCGCTCCCTGCTGCTTGGCTTTCCTCTCCGTTCCCTGGATCTTCGTGGAGTACCCGGTGCTGAGGGAATCCTCTAGCTTCCACTTCGATTTCGTCATCTTCGGCACCAATTCCCTGTGCGCTTTCGCTCTGAATCTCGCCGTGTTCTTGCTTGTCGGAAAGACTTCGGCTTTGACCATGAATGTCGCCGGGGTCGTCAAGGACTGGTTGTTGATCGCGTTCTCGTGGTCGGTCATCAAGGACACGGTGACGCCCATCAATTTGTTTGGCTACTTTCTGGCGTTTTTGGGCGTGGCCTATTACAACCACTCGAAATTGCAATCTCTCAAGGCGAAGGAGGCGCAGAAGAAGGCTGCTCAGGCCGATGAGGAGGCTGGAAGGTTGTTGGAGGAAAGAGAAGGAGATAGTGTGGGAAAGAGGAGCGAATCGCAGGATTAGGCTAATTTTATTTTAGGGAAGAGAGAAAAAAATTATGGAGAAAGAGTACGAAAAATAAGAAGAAAGGGGTTTGTTGAAGCCTTCGGATGAATTTGAGGCTCTTGGTATGCTAGCTGTCGCTGTTTCTTTACTAATGTTCAGGGATTTGAGATTCGATCTATTGATTATATTGCCATTTCTGTATCTTAGTAGAGTAAGAATCTCTGCACTTGTTTTTTCTTTTTTCTTTTTTGGTTCCAGGAAGTTTCTGTCATTGGCTGTGTGTTGTGTAGGAGCTCTTTCTTATAAATTTTCAGTATGCCTATTTATTCATATTTGTTTCTGTTTACTCTGTTGAGTTGTTTTTTTGATGGTATTGTGATTCTGGCATTTGCATGTAGGTGGATCAGATGATAATTTGGCCCACATTTTAGGGTCTTTTTGTATATTGATTTTGATCTCCTGAAATGCGAGATAGATTGTGGAATTATAGGTAGTTAGGTACCTCATGCAGAAGAGTTGCCATTGCACACACTCGCTTATGGCATCTGATGTTTGCAGAACTTTAACCTTGGTGTTTGTCTGCATATACTCGTAATTGGATTCATATAAATTGAGATGTTGCCGTGTGCTGGTTTGTTGAACCTTTTTCCTTTTCTCATTGCCTTATGTTGGTTCTCACTTGTGATGATTCTTGTTGCTCTTGTTCAAGCTTGAGTGATTCCATCTGTTGGGTCTCCTTGACATGAGTACAGATTTCCCTCAAGTATTGAAAATCTAGCCCTAGATTGAAACCAAAAATTTTACCAACTATAATGAACACAAACACTTGAAGATTTATCACCATTATCTTGTAATCTGCTTTCATCTGTTGAGGAAACGTGAAATAGAAGAATGCTTGCCTCTTTTTATTGTTGTTCAGTAATGAGCATATCCTAAACCCCAAGGGGTTAGTTCAAGCGGTGAAAAGCCTACTTTGGTGGCATAATCGTCGGGTCTAAAATTCGAATCCATTTTGGTGCAAACAACTCCTTGGGCTACACTTCTGGTGAAAGCTAGATTTAATCGATCTATGTGATGGGTTGTGTTACACGGGTTTGAAGTTTATTCTTTAAGGGTGGGTACACGAAATAGCCTTCAAATATATAGAGCCCTGGTGGACATGATATGAGGTAGTAGTATTGTAAAATAAGTACTTGCATTCAATGAGGACCAGCATTGTCCTCTCATTCTATTCCCCACCAATATGCTAGGTTTTTTCTTCCTTCCTAGTTTTTCTTCTTTGCTTACACAACAGAGTTTAGGGTTTCCAAGAGAGAGGAAACATGGTGCTTTCTGCATGTTCATATGTGTGATCGTTATAAGGTTAAACCGTATATACCAATATACCATTAATGTCCTTTTAAACCATATATTATATCAAATTTTGTCCTACCATGGTTGTCCTTTTATAGTTGTATCAAGCTACCAAAAAAAAAAAAAATAAACGAGGAAAGATATATAATTTTTTTTAGAACTGGAACCCTGATGAAGACCCGAAATGTACCTTACAGAGTTATTTCTCCAATGTATTTTTGTGAATGATATTACTTGAATACTTCCATCAACTGACTGACTTTTTTTCAGTGTTGGAACAAGTGGATGGCATTTAGAGGTTGACTGCCTCGATATTTTTGATTACTCGACGAAATCCCTTACTCCAAAGAAATTTTTTGGAATTTACCAGAATCTGAGAAACTAGCTTGCAGGCCAGAAATGCCGCTTTTAAATTCTCTATTCTCCATAATGTTTCTAAACCTCCATTTGGTTCTTAAGAAGTATTTGGTGAAATTAGAAGAGCTTCTCCATTTGGGTTTGTGAATTCAAAAAATATAATTTAATGATAACAATTTTAAAATGTGTGATTCAAAAATACAATTTGCGGAAACGAAGTTCAGTTTTTGGTAAAATAGTAGTTTGACTTTTAAAATTGTAGATTAGCTTTTTAAAATTGTGCGTTTTCAACAACTCATATTCTTCTTACAATTTGAAAACGCAAATTTTTCTATTCTTTAAATTGTAATTTTCTTAAAAAAAAAAAAAAATGTTAAACATCATTTTGTTGTCCATTTTTTGGCAAATCAATGTGGTTGATTGTAAAAAAGTTGTAAGGAGATGTATAACATTTTCTGTTTTAAAAGATATATTTTCTGTGATTTGATTTACGATCACATTTTTAACATGCGAAATTGCAGTACTAAGCAAACATTTAGAAATAACTTAGAACTTGTTTGAGATTGCGTTTGAGAAATAGAGTTTTTAAGTAAAAAAAAGTTTTGGGGCAAAAGTTTCATTTTTACGCTTTTGTCAAAAGTGTTTTTTTGCTATTTTTAGGCTTTTGGATTCTTAAAAGCTTTTTAATTTTTAATTTTTTTTTACCAAATGAGTACATTTTTCTTCAAACAGACTTTTTGAATGTTAAAAGCACTTTTAGACCTCTCAAACGCAATTTCAAACAGACCCTTAGTCAACTTAGTCATGGTGTCATCAAAAGCTTAGAGCTTGCACATGCCATGCTAAACTTTACTGATTTAGTGTCTATGTGTTCAACTGAAACCGAAATATAACGTGAACTTTTAGCCTTTTGATCATTTTCAATCGGTTGGAAACTATGCCTTATAAAACTGAGGTTAGTAGATTAAATTCTCATCATTTTTCCTATTGTGTGGACATGTCAAAAAAAAAAAAAAAACTATTAAGCCAAGGGTCACTGGTTGAAAACACAATATTTAGACACTGTCCAATTGGGGTTCGAGTTGTGTTAAGGCGTGGGTATAAGATATATATGTCAATCATAATAAGACTCATTTAATTAAAAGAGCCATACCCCTTAACTATAACACCCTAATATTGTGTCGAGTTCCCAGATAGTGTCAAAATTGTCAGCTCTAAATATCATGTGTCGAGACACGTGTATAAGACTATATATGTTAACTCTAATCCAACTTATTTAATTAAAATTGTCAAATCTCCCTACCCTAACTAATTAATTTCATATAAAAAGAAAAAAATAAAAACATGATTGCATGGGAACCAGGTCCATGACATTAAAGCTAACCCTAATATTGTGGCATGGAAAAGACTTGGCATGTTGAAATGATGGGTGTCATTATCAGGAGATGCCAATTTGCTGGTTTTAATTGGTCAAATTCCATCCTACTCAATTAAAATGCGGTGGATTTGGTGACCTAATAACTCATTATTTCCCCAAATTCTGGTGGTAATTCAATGCCAAGACGGCATTTTGGTTCCATAGGAATAGATTATTGAGACAATAATTACAATAACTTAAGAGACAAAGAGCTTAAGAGTTAAGAGTTATAAGACAAAAAATTCAAGAGTTAAGAATTTCAAAAACTTAGAGTTAAGAGTTATAAGAACTTAAGAGACAAAAGTTATAAATGATAAATTTAACTTTATTGTTGTTAATGAGAAAGTAGAAAATACATGTAACGTGCATACTCTTTCTCTATAAATAGAGTATTGTACACAATCTAAATATATCAAGGAAAAATGTAGCCATGTAAAAGGCTTTGATGTGTGGACGTAGGCCATAGGCCGAACCACCATCTTGTGATTTTTTTTTTTTTTTTTTGTGTGTTTTTGTGTTTTTTTCTCTCCATACACTCTTTAGTCTCTTTGACAATCTCTCTCATGTATCTCTCTTTTATATTTCGAAGAAAAAAAAATGCCCAAAGAGGCATATGTTTGGCTTATGTGGTCAATTTCAGGCACATAGTTAACCCCAATTCGGCTCTAATAGCCGATGCCAGCCAAAAGATTGCTAATGTCAAATCCCGATCAAAGTAACCAATGCAGATCAAAAAGTTGCTGATGTTCAAGTATGGCCATAATAGACGATGCAGGCCAAGAGTCGCCGAAGTCCAAGTTTCGATCATAGCAGTCGATGTTTCAATTCAGGTCATAGAATCTATTGAGTTCTTGAGTTCTTTGTCCTGTAACTCTTCACTCTCTTAAGTTCTTGTAACTCTTAATTCTTGAGCTTTTTTGTCTCTTGAGTTATTGTAACTCTTATCTCAATATGGATGAATTCTTAGAAAATCTATCGAGTATGTTTCTTTTAATAATTAGTATTGCTAAGAATATAAGAGGTAGGAATATAATGATCATTTATATTATTTTGATTGGCGACAACACATATGTTCTCTCTGGAATTTAACTAAAATTCCTAAACTATCCAAGATTTATTATATATATATATATATATATATATATATATATAGGTGGCCGGCCATCCTAATAGAACACCCGGGAGTGGCCGCGACCACCTTCGATGACGCTTGAGGGCTAGTCTTACCCATCCCCAATGGCACCGTGGGGGTGGTGTGCTCCCACTGTTCTGTTAGTGTAGCTGGCCACTCATAGATTTCATTCAAATTTTTTTTTTTTTTTAAATTTTTTTTATGGGTTTGAAAAAAAGAAAAGACAAAAAAAAAAGGTAAAGTGAGTTTTTGAGAAAACAAAGTCTATTATTATTTAGGAAAATTATATCAAAACACCTTGGATAAGCACGCCAAAATTTTTCTATTTTTTTTTTTTTTCCGACAATTTACTCCTTGGGTTAATCGAAATGTCAAGAAAATTTCTACCGTCAAATTTTGTTAACTGCCATTAGATTGGTTGAAACACACCATTTTTCTATGCCAGCATAATAATTTTTTATTAATTTAATTTAAAAATTAATTAAAAATAAATAGAAGGGGTGGTCGGAAGCCACCCTAGGGTGGTTTGACCACCCCTAGGGGCTGGGGGTTGCTGCCGGCCACCCCTAAATCCAATGGGTGGCCGCAAGCCACCCCAAGGGCTGTTCGGCCACCCCAAGGGTTGTTAGGGGTGGCCCGTAGGCCACCAATAAACCCTAGGGGTGGCTAGTAGCTACCCCTTGGGTGGTTAGGGGTGGTCTGCGAGCCACCCAAAACCACCCCAGGTTGGGTGGCCCGCAGCCACCTTTTGGGTTTAGGGGTGGCCTAACCACCCTTGGGGTGGCCGCTAGCCACCCCTAGGGTTTAGGAGGCCACCCAAAACCCCCAGGGGCTGCAGGCCACCCCCAGCCCCTGGGGGTGGCCAGTGGTGGCTTCTGGCCACCCCTTCTATTTTATTTTTTATTTTTTTGAAAATTTTTTTTATTAATTTTTATTTAATTTTTAAATTAAATTAATAAAAAATTATTATGTTGACGTTGCAAAACAGTGCGTTTCAACCAATCTAACGGCAGTTAAAAAAATTTGACAATAAGGATTTTCTTGGCATTTCGATTGACCTAGGGAGTAAATTGTCGAAAAAAAAAATTTAGGGACAAAATTTTTTTGTTGTGCTTACCCAAAGTGTTTTGATATAATTTCCCTATTATTTAAGATGATAGCTATTCCTAGAAATAGTGTGCAATCAAACCATAACCATTCTATTCTAAGAATTTATTCTGCATACTAAACGTGTTCTAAAAGTTATAGGTGATTTAGGAGTAAAGCTATAAGCCTTCTTAGAGTTTTTCTAAAGTTATCCCAAGTGTGATGTGACTTTGAAAATAACTCTTAAATTTGAGATGTGATTTATTAACTTTTGATCTATTGGTGATTTTAAAAGCCACATTACATTTTGGATGACTTTATAAGGACTCTAGGAAGACTTCAATTTTGAGATATAAGAAAAAAAAAAAATCCTCATGATCTTCTGACTTTATTGGGATTGACCTTTTATGACAAATGGCTAAAGAATTTCAATCTTCCTACTGATTTATATTCACTTTTATTATGTGATCTTTGCAGTATAGCCTATCAAAGACTTTGTCCTAATTATTTTTCCCAAAAAAAGAAAAGGAAAAACCCAAAATGATCGGACTGATTCTCCATTAAATATGACCTTGTACTATTTTAAGTTTCTAATATCCATATTTGGATAAATAATTATAATTATTTTCTTAGATTTGTCTGTTTCTGAAAATGAAGTTTCTATAGCTTAGTTGAAGCTCTTTTGCTAATGCCGAGCTCCTTATCCTCTTTTCTTCATTACAAACTTGGGCTTCTTTGGAGTCATGGATAGCATGATAGAATAACATGGCTAAAGGGGCCAATAAAATTGTAGTGGGCAGCCATTGCTGATAATGGCAAAATTGAGTGTTATAGAGGAAGATGATTTCACTAAATCTAATAAAAATTTCATATTAGATATTGTCAATTCTCAATATCATTTTGTATTTTGATTTTTCTTGATGAGAAGGTTCAAAAGACTAATTGAAGACTAAAAAATGCGTAAGTGTCTATTTAGTTTAGCGGTTTCAAAACATGGGAAACAAATCATTTCTATTTCAAATGAAATAGAGAGAATTCAATTAGTGTATGTATTTTGGAAGGGTAAAATGGTTATTTTTTGGACCATTTTATCCTTTCTAAATACACAAACAAAATACTCTAAATTTTAAATGAAATGGAAAGAACTCTTCTCACAAAATGGGTACTTCGAAAAAATAGCTATTTCAAAACGCAGTTAATGAAAATGCAATTTGTAAATACACATTTAAGGGTTTGGTAAAATCACCGTCCAGCCTTTAAAATTTTGCGTTTTAGAAACGCGATCCTCAACAGCCCCATCCAATTAGGGCCACATGTAGGAATATTACACTTTATAAAATTTCGTAAAAAAAAAAAAAAAAAAAAATTATGAGATATAGAGTTCCCTCATCATTTGTGTTTTCTTGACAAAAAAAACTCCCACCGGAAAATGATTTCTACTTAGCATGCGCACGCACTCGAACTAGTGCACATCTTTGTCCATCCACATCTGCAGATTTCTGCATTCTTGATCTTCATAATGAAACCAACGAACTACAACCGTTATCTATACCTATCATGATGTATCATGTATGTTTATAATCTGCACGCTTTCTTTTTTTTTTTTCACAGAAAAAAAAGGCCAAAAAAAAAAGGGTCAGAGTGGCTACTTTATCTGAACAAAACTATAATAACACATGCCCAATGTGAACCAATGATATGAGAGGCCTAGGCGGTGGGAGTTTGTAGGCACTCCCTCAAGTTTGGTTGAGCCATAACCCCTTTATGCATTGGCCTGTTGGGTACATAAGGTTCCGTTCCCATGCTAAATTATCACTTATTTGAAAATTTTGAACTAATAAAAAATTGTGAATTTATATATATACATGAGTGAAGAGTTGAGTGGCACTAATCTAGTAAGTCAAAACTAATGCTCTTGACAAGTTACATAAAGCTAGTGACGAGTAATCATTTAGTAGTTAAATGATACAAATTAATGTATAATTCATCGTTACAAATCGGCTTGCAAGAGAGGGTATCAAAGATATATATATATATATATATATATATATATTGTTAAGATTGCACTTAAGTCATGTGAAACATTTTGATTCGTAACATTAGTATTCCATTTTTGTAATTGAACTTAGAATGTAGTACGAAAAAAATTGAAACATGAATTTTCATATAGAAAGACGATAGTGAAGTAATGTAAATGCGGTTATCATTACCCTTAGGGCTTGTTTGGTTGGCGGATTGAGTATTTCATTAGGAAAATAAATAGCTATTACCAGGAATAGAAGAAAGTGGAATTGAATGATTATTCATATTCCTTTGTTTGGTAACAACATATGTATTCTAATTGAAGTTAAACCAAAATTATCAAAAACCCCACCATTCTTGAAAAGAAAAAAAGAAAAAATCATATTAAAAAGAGGGGGGGGAAGGGGGGTTGCCGGCCACCCCTCCAATTCTAGGCTTTCCCCTTTTTTTTTTTTTAAAAAAAAAAAAAAAAAAAACAAATTTTAGGGTTAAAAAATAAAAAATAAAAATAATGGCTTTTTTTTTTTTTTTGGAAAATCCATAAGGAATAGTTATTCCACTAAAAAATGAGTGGAATAGCTATTCTTGTGTATGAGATTAGTCATTCTCAGGAGAATAACTATTCCCAGAAATAGACCCCTACCAAACAAAAAAATGACTATTCCATAGGAATAATCATTCCATTCCAAGGGTCTATTCTGTAAATCAAATGGGCCTTTATAGTCTAATAGTATTTTTCTCCTCTTTCAAGGAGAGTTCTAGGTTTTAATCACATTATTTACAAGATTAAAGATTCTTCTATGCCAGTTGTTCAGTTTCTATGAAACACTTAGGCAATCCTAATTGAATATGAGAACCACCTGGTTTGGTTCATTCCTTAATGAGATATACTATTTAGTAAACTTTCATACGACTGCTATACAACTATGGTAATGTGGCAGTGACAATCAGCCATTAATTTTTTCTTATTATAAGCCCCTGTTGATCCAAAAACTAATTTTTGTCGCCACGTATTATAGTTGTATAGGAGTAGTATGAAAGTCTACTAAATACCTTTTCTTTTTTGTAATAGGCACATATAAATTTACCAGAAGAACATGCTGTCAAATTTATATGAAAAATTATCATTTATTTCAAAAGCTTAAGCTAATAGGACATGCTGAATTTAATAATTTACTTAATATTTTAACACTCTTCCTCACGTGTAGGCTGAAATTCCTCATTAACAAATGAAGCACAACACGTGTAATATTTAACGAAGGTGAATTATAGATTCCAAGTTTGAACTCAATACTCATAACCTTTGACTCTCATACTATACTAAATTTATATGAAAGTGTTTTGGTTCAACTTTCCAAAACATAGTCCTTGAATTTTAATTTCTAAACTCTATACATTTATACTTTTGGAAGATAAAGAGCTGCACATTTAAATTTACACATGAAAGCCAAGAAGATAAAAAGATGTAAAAAATGAAGAATCGTATCTGATGTAAATACAAGGGCTTCTTCATTCACAGAATAATGACAACTTCATCAGCAACTACATGTCTTTGAAGTCATATTAGAATATGAATTAAATGATTAATTCATCACTCTCTATCAGCTTAAACTTTTGGGATAAATGATAATTTAATATGATATTAGAGCAAATGTCATGAGTTTGAACTTTATCTCTATTATTTACCTCCTATTTCAATTAAATATTCTACATGTCAAGCTCACTTATTAAAAGAGAGCTTAAGTCCATACATGAGGGGGAGTGTTAGAATATAAATTAAATAATTAAATTAATCTCTTTCATTGTAAAAGGTAAAACAATCCAGAATCATTGCTTCGGGACTTGTCCATTGATTGATCATTAGTAAGTATGATCCTGTTGCAACAAAGCTCACCCCACCACAAACATTTCTTCAGTCTTAGGAGGATTACCTGATCAGTACTGTAGACTGTTTTGCCAAGACCAAACCCCTGCACAAAGGATAAGTCACAGCAGAAGCATAAATCAGCATGGAATAAGGAATTCAGGTCAGCAGCATCCACACTCGAGTTGGACGCCAGATTTCTTATATTGTGTTTTCTTCTAGAAGATGATCCTTCAGCTGTTATCTTGAAATATCAGCTTGGATTGAACTTTGGGGAAGGAACTTTTCCAGTTGTAACATTGATAGATTGGTCAAACTTTGGCATGATACGAATTACTGAATGATCATGAGATGGGAGTCAAGCATGATTTATTGCACTACAATTCCCACGGGATTCCATTAGCCAAGACGATTATGAATCTATGATTTCAGCCACAGAATCGATACTATTGAAATTACAACTAGTTTGTCACCAGAAATCTCTACATGAGCAAAACCCTTCCTTGAAATGGTGAAACCGGTTCCGGTCCCTCACCACTATTTCTCGCTTATAGATCTTGGAGATGAACTTAGTAGCAGAGTGGCAATCACCACAAACTCGCAAATTCTTCACGATCCGAATAGGAGTTCCTGGTGGTGTATTGAGAAGGGCAAAAGCAATAGCCAGCTTTTCACTGTGCCTATTTAAAGCATCTTCCTTATCTTCTTCATCAATATCTAGTAACACCTCTGATGTAGTGGGAGCATATCCAGCCTTCTTCAACTCCCTCCCCATTTCGTCTACCATCTCATAAATTTCCTTGTACTGCCAATGTGATTTATCCCCAGCCACAAATTCATAAATTTCATTATCTAGCTCAATCATAGTGCTCCCAGGAATCTTTTTCATCCCCTTCTTGTCCATTACCTCTCTAATTTTGGTTTTCTTCTCCCAATGGGACATTTTTGCATAAATGTTGGAAAGTAATACATAGTTGGGTCCATGCATAGGCTCATTTCTGATTAGCAATTTAGTGATGCTCTCTCCAATCTTGAGCTCACCACGAGCATGACAAGCACTAATCAGGGTTCGCAAAATGATTGGGTTTGGCTCAATGGGCATTTTTTGAACGAACTCCAGTGCCTCTTTGACATGCCCAGCCCTGCATAACATATCCACCATACATCCGTAGTGTTCAATCCTAGGTACAATTTTAAATTTTTTTATCATCAAATCAAAATAATTTTTGCCCTTTTCGACCAACCCGGAGTGACTACAAGCAGAAAGCAACCCAATAAAGACCACATCATCAGGAGCCATCCCAGCTCCCGTTATCTCATCGAATAAGGAAACAGCTTCGAAACCACGGCCATGCATTGCCAGACCAACAATCACAGAAGTCCAAGATATAATTGTTCTCTCCCTCATGTTTCTAAACAATTTTAGAGCTTTATCAACATCACCGCACTTTGCAAACATGCCAATGAGTGCATTATAAAGCTCCACAGACTTTTGAACCCTTTCTTTCTCAATAAACGACTCAACCCACTTCCCAAGCTCAAGTGCCCCTAAATCTATACACGCAGAGAGCACCAGGACCATAGTGACCTCATCCGGCCGAACTCCCACCATCTGCATTTGCCTAAACAAACCAACCGCATCTGTCGACCACCCCAATCGGACATATCCTCCAATCATCGCACTCCAAGACACAGAGTCCAACTTCGGCATTTCATCGAACATGTTCCGAGCAAACTCAATCCCTCCATCGCAACAACAGTACATATGAACCATAGTATTCTGAACATGAACATCATCATCAAATCCCCATTTCACAACGGACCCATGAAGGGATTTGCCCAAATTCAGGTCCCCGAGTCCAGCACAGGCCTTGAGTACAAACGGGTACGTGAATTTATTAGGCAAAACTCCATAATCAAGCATAACATTGTAAAAATACAAAGCTCTGTCCTTTGAATGTCTAGTTTGAGCATAAGCTCTGATGACGGTATTGAAGAGGAACGTATCGTAGAGCCGGGTACCAGCGTCGGGCGAGAATATGAACGACGAGGCATAGTCAATGGCGCCGAGATCAGAGGATGTGGCGGCGAACTTGGTGAGGACCAGAGGGTTGTTTTGGAGTCCTAATTTGACGATGTGGGTGTGGGTCTGCGCGAGCTTCGGGAGAGAGTTGCAGAATTGGTCCTGGAGGAGGGCTAAGCAGCGCTGCTCTGCTCCTCTTTTGCCGGTGGTGGCGTCGGATAGGTGGCGGAGTGAGGTAGTGAGTGTTGTTGTGTTGATCGCACGGAGCAGCTTTGGCCTAATGGCTGAGACTTGCATTTAGAATGTGGTTTGGAACTTTGGACTCAGCTTCAACGGCTATAAAGCCATCTTGTTCCGTCTGCTCAAAGGACAAAGCTTGCGTATAATTATTATATCTAGCAACAAAATATTATATATATATATATAAATGGAGCATGTCAATTCAATATTGATTTGTGCTAGATGAATACGAGAATGCAAAAAATAATAATTTTTTTTGCGAAAAAAATGAAGCATCTCAATTATGGATTTAATTTTGGATTTTTAGATTTTTTAGGACAACTTTTTCGTTGAGTTTTAAAATTTAAATTGCTATTATTAAATTTCGTGATTCAAATTTCATTTATAATTCAAATTTTTATCCAAGGCGGTCATCCAAGCTATATCGACCTACAGTATGAGCGTATTCCTTCTCCCAAGACTCTTTTGTAATGAGATAAATTTTCTCATATAAAAGTTTTGGTGAGAACACCAATAGAATGACAAACAGATACATTGGATGAGTTAAAAAATGATAGGCATCACTAAAGCTAAGGAGGGAATGGGGTTTAGAGACCTTGTTTGTTTCAACAAAGCCTTGTTAATTAGCCAAACAATGTTAGAGATTATAGATGACTACGGACAGTTTGACTGCGAGAATCATGAAAGCAAAATACTATCTGAACCGATCTATTCTCGACTCGCAATTGGGGTCAAAGCCTTCATTTGCTTGGCGGAGCATCCATAGTGCATGTGATCGAGTGAGAGACTGATTAATATGGTGAATTGGAAAGGGGACAGACGTGCGGATTTGAGATGACAAATGGATACCTTTTCCTCGTACATATATGATCCAATCCCCACCCCCACAAACACAACTCTCAGCCATTGCAAGGGTTGCGACATCATTGACGTAGTGACGCTGATTCATACTGATGGAGCAGACCCTAAATCTCGGCTAGCTTTAACCCAGAAGAGGCATAAATTATTACATCTTTGCCACTCAGTCTTACAAATCAACCGAACAAGCAAATCTGGAGAGGCACGGTAAAGGGGGAATTTACGATCCGGAGTGCCTATCATATCGCCAAAGAACGAGAGGGAATTACCAAAGCTGAATATTCATCACGTAAGGATCAAAGTGAGCTCAGGAAGATCTCTTATGGAAGTTGCCTCTTCCTAATGCAGAAAAAACATTTATGTGGAGAGCGTGCCATAATCTTTTGCCAACCAATGATAATCTCCTGAAGCGAAAGGTTAGTGCTGATCCATTCTGCCGAATCTGTGAGAGGGAAGCCGAGATAGTCCATCATATCCTATGGTCATGCCCGTCAGCAATGGATGCATGGGGAGCAAGCATAAAAATAATAGTTTGAGGGCTCTGATTTTTACAAGGTTGCAGATGAGTTATTCCAAAAGGGAACGACTGAGGTACTGTCTCTGTTTGTGTGAATCGCTAGAAAATTGTGGCTCTAGAGAAATGACTTAGTGTTTCATGGGAATTTTATCCACTCGAGTGTGTTGGTGTGTGACGCGTTAAAGGCTGCGGAGGAGTTTATGAGACTAACAAGGAGCCAAGGAAATGAAACCAAGGAAGCAGCGGCTGAGGCCACCTTGAGGCTGCGTAATGTCTGTCGATCCGAGGCCACCTTGAACCATCAGCGGCTGAGGCAATGGCTGCATTCCAGGCGGTTAAGTTTAGCAAGGCCATCGGTGTCACGTTAATGTCTTTAGAAGGGGATGCTATGCAAGGAGCTATCAATTCAAAGACAATTTTTTTTTTTTTTTTTTTTTTTTTGACATATCCACATAAGAGGGGAGAAGAAGATTCGAACTAGTGATCTCCACTTCATTAGGCGTGGTCCTAATCGATTGAGCTACCTCTTAAAGACATTCAAAGACAATCTTAACAACTCGGTATGGCTAGCTTGCATTGTAGATGCCACGAAAATGGTCTTGAATTATTTTTCCAATTGGAATTGTAGTTATGTACTTATGTTAGTCGTGAGGCCAACTGTGCGGCACATATTTTGGCCAAGAGGCATGTAAACACGTCATTGAAAGGACCTGGATTTGTGATGTACTAGGTTCCGATTGTGATATTGTTTTGATAGAATAGTATGCTCAGTCTTCTCTTTGATTAATGAAATATCTTATATTATCTTTAAAAAAAAATGAATAGGATATAATAAAATTGAAATAAATTAATTAAAAATACGTTAATTGGAGGATGACTCTGAATATTTAATTTAATAATAACGGTTAAAATCTTTTAGAACTTCAAATAAATTAGTCGATAAGATGTGAAAGATATTAAACCATTCACATTTCACAAAACAGATTAACGTACGTTTTAGCTAATTTGATTATTTTTGTAGTAAAAAATTATAAAATAATTTCTCTAGTGGAATAGATCTATCCAGCGGCTATATATGGGGAGTGGGGACCAACTCTGACCGTGAGATTTGTCGACAACCTTGTCGTACTCTCATCCAGCGGCCAAGTTTATATCCACGTCACGCATTCCCCCCAGCACGGCGCAAAACCCCAAGTTTTTCCCACGTGGCAGTTCCTTTTATTGGCCACGTCACTCCGCCTTCTCTCTGTGTGTTGGCTGCAGAGAGACCACACGGCTTCACTGCACTGCGAACTTGATGTTTCCGAGTCCGAGTCCGAGGTGCTCTGTTTCTGAAATTCCTCGATCGCTGAGAGAGTCGAGAAAATGAGAAGAGCCTCGTCGATTGCTTCGTCGTTTTTCTCTCTAGGGTTTGCTCGTCGAACCTTCGAGTCTCGCTTCAATGCGGTTCGCTTCTACTGTGATCCATCCTCTCTTTCTTCCCCCAAGCGTCCAGGTCCTCTCTCTCTCTCTCTCTCTCTCTCTCTCTATGTAGGTTTAGTATATGCGATGTGCATTGAATTTCATTTGTGCATTTTTTATTTTATTACCTTTTCCGTTAAATGAGCTAGTTTAGAAAGCAGTTTCATAAAGAGAATGGAATTCTATAGATGTGCTGGTGTTTAATCGAAGTTTTCTTTAATTATTTGCTAGATTGTCTTTACGGCATGACAAGGATGATTATGACACAAACTTGATATGTTGTGAATGTTAGCATTACAGGGCTGAGACCTGTTCTTGGTGGCTAATTAGTATGGTCTTATTTATTTCGATAATGATTGAAGAAAAAACAAAGAAGAGGGAGAATACGGTTATGGTCACAGCTGAAAACTGAGCATCTTTGGCGAGAATGAAAGAAAGAATTTTAGGACCTTCGCAATTGCACATTGACTTGGTTCAGAGTCGTATGAAAAGGGTTATGTTACATATATCCCAATGAGAAACCCCCAACCATTATTATTACAATGTATGGTGGATTAAACTTAGAGTTGTATTAAGACTCAAAGTCTCAAAGTCCGTTTGGCAGCAATTTCGCAGGTTAAAAGTGTGCTTTTAAACGAAGTCGTGGAAAGTATCCCATTTGTGAGTTTGTTTGAAAAAAATGAAGGGACGCGTTTTAAAAGCACAAAATTTTAAAGGTCAAATTGCGATTTTACCAAACGCTTAATTGCACTTTAAAAAAATTTCATTAATGGAGTTTCGAAATCGCTATTTTTCACACCTCATTTTTAAAATTGCTAAATTAAACGGACCCTTACTTTTTTTATTGCATAGATACACACATTAAGGTTTTTGTGAGTTATATTCTATCCAGTGGCTTAAGATGTTCGTATTGCATTCGACCAACGGATCATAAGGAGGAAAGAGAATAAATGGGAATTTGTGCGGCGGATTGGTTGTTGTTTAAGTACACGGTTTCAGTTATTTAAGTTTCTCATATTGATTTTCAATTCATTGATTCATCTAGACCTTCTCAATGACATCATCTTGTTCTTAGTAAGATTATTATATGATATTTTCTCCTTCAGGACCGCTGGCACAATACAGGAATCTGATTGAGCAGGGGAAGCTACAACTTGATCCTTTCCAGGAAAGGGTTGCTTTAGAATTAGAGAAATTACTTGGGAGGTTGGAGCAGTATGAAAGAGATATGGAGGAATATCATGTATGATTTGGATTTCTTATACTATAATACATTAGCTGTCGCAATTGTCATTTATTTAGACTCTTTAGACTATTTACACTTAGTTTTGAATGCTTGTGCATCTTCCCTTCTAATTTAACAGGTAAACTTAGCTAACTGGGAGAACAACAGGGAGAATGAAGGACGAAGGCTTTTGATGGAGGAAGCCGAACTAAAGCAGAAGGGGGATATATGGATGTCAGTGGAAAAGCATCGAAGTAAATTTGTTGACAAATGGATGTTCCGGTGAGGCACAAAACTTAAGCAAATTCCTATTTGGACTAAGTACCCATGTCAGTGATTGCTCTTTGCCATCAACGTCACCTTATAACTAAATTGACCAGGCACATCAAAATGTCTAATGGGGTGTTTGGCAAACCATAGAACTGGGACAGTCGTGAACAGTATCATAGGTTTTCATTTTTTTTCTTCAAATTGTGTAAAATCGAGAAGGTGGTTCTTAATTCGTCATTTTTGTTTCCAAAATCAGTGTATGCATGTATCATAAAATGATTAAAATTTGATAATGGATGGTTTAAACAAATTGTGTACAAACTAAAACTAATTCAAACTTGAAAAAGTTTTTATTCTAAGATTTGAATTGAGTCAACTCTATAGTTTGCCAAACAATCCCTAACAATGAAATGTTGTGATCTGGAAGAAGTAATAGTGAACCGTTAATTAAAGTCATATCATACGAATTTGTGCCTTCCAAATTGTTTAGGTTAAACTCTATTTTATATACTACTGTAGCATTTTGAAGGCCCATTAGATGATACTGTTATTATTTTTTTTTTTTGTGCTTAATGTAGTATAGGAGCACTGAACAAATTAATTACTGAAGTAAACAAGGGCTATAACCATTATTGTCAAAGCCGATGAGAATAGAATATAGATGAGATCAGTTATTGTGATCTTGAATGAACTCATTGATAACAAGTGTTACAGAAGCTGGAAGACTTGTATATAAATCCGAAGGAAACCGTCAAATGCTACTTAAAGCATAATTGCATGTTATTAAATTCTGTGGCCACCTGAAGTCCGCCTATATATTATTAAATTCTGTGGCCACTTGAAGTTCACCTATATATATTATAAAAATGAAAGACCAAGGTGAAAAAGAATTAATGGATTGGGAGTTGCAGGTGGTTTCTTGTATGACTGTGATGAGTAACTTTTTTCTTGTCACAGGCATTAATATAAAAACTTTTTGTGAGAGTAGCATTGCTGAATTGGAATACTAGGTCTTAATTTTGAAGTGCCTAAATGCTATTGTTAACAATTGCAGTAGTAGCTCTTTATATTGCTGTAATCCAATACTAATGGCCGTATTCAATGGCATTTTTAAATTTTTATTGCTCCCAATTTATATATACTATACTACCAAAGAATATTAAGTCAAATGACCTTAAAAAAAAAAGAAAAAAAAAAGTCATCTCTGCACCAGTTTCACTATCCCACATTCTCCATACACCACCACAGTTGTATCCAACAGTTCACCACCGATTTCAAATGACCACTACCTTACCACCTTTTTAGCCTAGATCACCTGCCTCCTGCATTCAATCACCACAGCCCTCCCAGTCTTTCATCACTCCCATTGCACCACCAACCTCATTTACAGCCGTCATCATTGCCACTGCTGCTCTTCTATCATCTATTGAAATCGATTACATGACTGCAGCCTCCTACCATGCACTTGTAAAATTCACGAAGAAACATGTCTACCGTGTAATTTGCGACATTGTAAGTAAGTTGAACAAGATAAAATAGGCATGCATAAGTCTACAAAAAATTACTCTTTTTCTGGGCTAGGAAGTCAGCTTTCATGTACTAGTGTCTAACATCTGAATTTTCTACCATGAGGTTGTTTGAATTGGCTTCAAGAGTTACAGTTTACCCAAGAAAATGATGCAGTTGGGCGATAATTTACTCTTCTTTCTTTCTTTCTTTCATTTTTTCTTTTTTTTTTTGGGGCGGTGGGTGTGTTGGGGGTGTGCCATTTGTATTAAAATTATGGTTTAAACTAGTGGATGAAAATTTATTCAAGCATTCTATTATTTGAAAATATACTTCACTTTCTTCTCTGCACTTCACTTTGCTTCCATATTAATGGAGTTTCACTTGACTTAGGAAAAAATCTGACAATGTACAACCAGGAGTGGGGAAATGGGTTTCATACCTCAACCGAGAGAGGAAGCTAGATTCACTTGTTGGTCGCCGTCCAACTGCTCCTCCTGCCCCAAGAGGGCTATATATATATGGCAATGTTGGAAGTGGTAATTTGCTAAATTTTATTAATGTTTATCCGGAAAACAAATATTTTTGAGCAAAAAATGGCTTTTGTTTCTCATTTGATTGCATCGTCCTAGGTATAATTCTGTCATTGTTCAGAGAACAATAGATTGAAGTGGTAGCCTTCACAATTATTTTTTAGCTTCTCTAGACATTTTTTGTAAGTAATCAAAATATCATTAAAAGCTCAAACGCTTCACTAGGAGGAGAAATAAAAAGTACAAGAAAATTATTAAGACTAATCACCAAATGCAGCTGTTCAAGTATAAAGAGAATAAAAGAAGGACTTAGCTCCTCCAACATCCTCTTTCGGTCCTCGAAATTTTTATCATTTCTTTTCCTCCATAGGCACCACAAAAGGCAAGAGGACACCATCTTCCATACGACAACGCCTAGCTTCTTTGGACATTTAACTTCTTTGAAATTGGTTGACTCATAAGACAAAAATTAACTGAAGATACGATTGTGGATATTGTAGGGAAGACAATGCTTATGGATATGTTTTATAGTGCCACTGAGGGAATTGTTAAACATCGAAGAAGGTATCACTTTCATGAGGTGAGCTTTTGGTTGTGTTTTGACAACATTGGGTCAAAGTTTTATAATTATTCTTGCATTCTATGTTGGTCTATTGAAAACACTCCATCTATTTTGTTTAACTGTTGTATACTTGAACACAGAGAGTAAATTATGTTCTATTATCTTTATCTTCAGGCTATGCTTAAAATTAATGAACATATGCATAAGATATGGAAGAATCAAGTGGAGGAGAAGTCTCTGCAGTCTAGCCTTTCTAGTTGGATTATGAATCTTCCCTTTGATACAAAAGTCAAGGAGTGGCTGGCTGCAGAAGAAAGGTATAAGCAAGAGGTACAAATGAAAAATATTCTTCCAGCTGTGGCAGACAAATTTCTCTTTGACTGGCGATCGGATCAAAGAGGAGCTAGCATTCTTTGCTTTGATGAAATCCAGGTATGATTTGTCATTTGCACCCTTTAACCTTGTTAATGCCTTGACAAAAGCTTGCATGGCTGCTTACTTAAGTTAAAAAGATACATGCTTCCGTTGGTCATCAACTGGATATTGACTAAATATTTAAAAGTCAATATCAAAAATTGTTATTTAAATTCTTTGTCTAGTATATGTTTTATGTTTTGCCCTGGAGCTTTGATTTTGAGACCCTCGTGGGCCAGACATGAGTTCCAAAGTCTCTTGAAGTGCAATCGAAACTGATTTTTGTTATCGTTTCCTCAGGTAAATGGAGTAAAGGGCTATTGGGCATTAATTGCATGTTCAATAAGGAGAGATGAAATTTTATATATTCAAATTTGAAATAGACTTTTCATCTTGTCTAACATTTGATAAGGATGGAAGTTTCCGCAAGCGTCACATTATAGTGATAGACTAGTGTTATGTGTAAAAAGGGGAGGAGGGGACTCGTGATCACCTTCTTCTTCACTATGATATTGAAAGAGAGTTGTGAAATTTGGTTTTTCAGATGTTTGTAGTAGAGCGAGTTATGCCTAAACAGGTGGTAGAACTCTTAGCGTGTTGGAAAGGAAGGGGGAGGGGGGGTGGCCCGGTGGGGTTGAGAAACTCCTGATCACCTTCTTCTTCACTGTGATATTGCAAGAGAGTTGTGAAATTTAGTTTTTCAGATGTTTGGAGCAGAGCAGGTTATACCCAAACAAGTGGTGGAGCTCTTGGCGTGTTGGAAAGGAAGGTTTGGTCAGAAAGATTTTTAATTTGTTTGGCATCCCTTTTTGTTTAATGTGATGCATTTGGAGAGAAAGGAATGCCGGAAGCTTTGAGGATTGTGAGAAGACGAGTTTGGAGCCATAGCTTTGTTTTCTTAAATCCTTTTTTGATGGATCTCTATTAGCGCCCTTCTCAATATCTCTAGTTTTGTAGATTTTTTGTGCTCTCTTTCCTCATTCTTGATCTTTTTGGGTATTTTTCTCATGTATACAATTTGTGTACTTGGGTTGTGCCCCTTGCGTTTTTAATGAATTTGCTTTACTAGTAAAGGAGGCCTTTCTTTTTTTTTTTTTTTTTTTTGGTTCCCTGAAAAAGGAAGCAAGAACTGTTATTTGAGACAGGCGACCAAAAAGGAAGTGGGATGTGGTGGGCTCTGCCTGTTCCTCAGAATAGCAAGGGGTGAATTCCTAACCTTTTGTCAGTTTATTCAGACAGCGATTGTGTATCCTTGATCAGTATAAGTTATTACCATACTACTGTTGATGATTATGCAAATAGAAGTTGATATGTAAGAGAGAACCAACAAAAGGCCTATGATTGAGTAGAATGAATCATATTTTGACAGCTGAG
This sequence comes from Corylus avellana, assembly GCF_901000735.1. Lineage (NCBI taxonomy): Eukaryota > Viridiplantae > Streptophyta > Magnoliopsida > Fagales > Betulaceae > Corylus > Corylus avellana. The sequence continues at coordinate 4,015,002 of NC_081548.1, forward strand.
CACTCCTAGATTTTTATATGATGCAGTAAAAAAGGTTGAGTTATTGAATCAAGATTCATGGTCCGCTTCTTCTATGATTATCCTGTCTTCATTTAGAAAATTTATTATCCATACTCTTTGTCAGTCTCTTTATCAAAATTTCTAATTATTTTATCTTTGGAAGTTTTTTTTTGATAAGTTATTTTATCTATGGAAGTTGGACGTTAAAAATGGTAAATCTGTCTTTATAAGGTTGAGTTGCATCTTTCAGCCCCTCTTTCACTATTTAAATTTTGACAATCACTTCATGTTTTGTTCATATGAGGGTATTCATAATGGCAAGTGCATGTTTTTGAAAGAACTAGTTCATTGATTTTGCAACTCATTGTGACTTAGATTTCTTGCTTTCTATTACAGACTGTTGATGTATTTGCTATTGTGGCCTTATCTGGAATTGTCAGCAGATTGTTGAGCACTGGAACTGTTCTTGTGGCCACCAGTAATCGAGCACCAAATGACTTAAATCAGGTGTTCTTTCAATAAAATTCATTGAAAAAACTGATTTGAATCCTGATTTTTTTTTGGTAATGGCATTTCTTGGCATTTGGCAATATATATTGATATTATATCAGTTTCGACTGTTTCTAACTTTCTGTAACTTCTTGGGTGAGAATTGAAGAAGACGTTTTAACCTCAAAATTCTTTGCTAATATATCTTCAAGTTATCTTGTAAAACTTGCTTGATTGTTGCAAATAATGTCATCTGCTAGATTTTTTAAAGGGTTTCCAGAGTCTTTTTTGGGATGGTACTTATTACTAAGTTTAATTTGTTTCAACAAATTTTTCATGCAGGACGGTATGCAGTGGGAGATATTCCTAAAATTTCTTGCCAAATTGGAGGAGCATTGTGAGATTGTTCTGATTGGAAGTGAGATTGATTATCGCCGTCTTATTGCACAAAGATCTATAGATGAGGTTAGAGATTAGTACTTTTAATTATTGTTTCTCTCTCTCTCTCTCTCTCTCTTTCTCTCTCTTTTCCAATACAAGTATGGAATCATGACTCGCAATTGTGCTGGAAGGAGCTAATCAAGTAAGAACTTCTTAGAGATTCTTAGAAGGGAAAAATTGGGAGAAAGTACTTATAAGCTGTGTCATTTGTTGTGTATATAGATATTTCCATGACTACATGAAAACTATAAAATAAAATTAGCATAACCTTTTGACATCTTATCAATGTATTTTCTTGGTACTGAAGTTATCACAATATTTAAATGGATTTATCAACCACTGAATTGCCATTCCTAAATTTTGGACTACAGGAGGTCAGTTTGATGTTTCAATCAATAAATGAAAATGTGTTCTTAAAGTTATCGAAAATCAGGGTCTCTCTCTCCCTCTCTCTCTAACAGATTCCATAAATGTGTTTTTACATTGGTGCTCTCTTTAATTTTATTTTTGTAGATTGCAGAAGTACTTTTTTATTCATTTTTATCCGCCATTCAGATTGTATCTCTCTTTGATAGGCAGCTTTATCATTAAAATGCTAAGCTGTTGTACGACAGAGTGAAGACAGCTAGATACTCAGCAACTTTGTCTTCCACCTCTGGAAATTATGAAACTTATGGGTCAAATTCAGAACTATTCCAATCTTTTTCGCTCTCATTATTGTAATTGTTTAGTTTATATTCAAGAAAAATAACAAGAGTATTCGGCCAAACCTTTAATTAAAGGTTGTTTTTTTGTCCTGAGGTAAGAAATATTCATCAGAGAAATAATTAAGTAGATGTTTATTTAAAAAAAATCCACCTAAGACCTACCCGGATCCCATCCCACATTTGTACCAAGTGTCTCAAGTTCTAGGACAGGCACCTAATTATTATAAATATGAAGATAATATATATAGAGGTAGGTGAAAAAAATGATCAAGGTTGGCAAATCAGGACATAAAGGTCCCCAATGGGGTTACGATTTCAATCTTCATATTTAGTTATCAAAAATCCTTGTATATTATTAAGATAATGCTTGTTTCTTGCCATATTATGATATCTTTCTTGTCTCTTTTTGTCCTTTTGTGCCATCAATCACTTCTTGCCAGAGAAATTTCTTTTCATTGCACATGCCACATGGCTGTACATCTGAGCCATCTCAGCCTTCTCTCCCATGTCATACCAGCTTTTGTTGCTACCTCTTAAATGTTTTGTTCTTATTTTAGTTGTTAATCTATAGGTTCTTGTATATCTTCTCATGTACATGAATATCTTCATTTCAGCTAAGTTCATTTTTTAACAAGTTGGTTAGCTCGTGTTAATGCTCCATTATCATAGCTGTTCTAGTCATAATTGTTTCCTCAATTTGATGGATATCACACATCATTATGTATACAATATATACTAACATATTTTTCACATATGTAAAAATCAAAGCTTATGTATAATTTGTTTGGCGTATGTATTCATGTTTCTTTCTGGTGATTGAAATTTGAGCTCCATAAAAACATGCAGGCTCATTACTTTTGGCCTTTAGATGGCATTGGTGTAAAGGAGTTTGAGAAAATATGGTGTGAAGTCACCAACCAATTGGGAGGACAAATCACAACAGATACTATTCCTGTGATGTTTGGCAGGTACTTATTTATCATATGTTATTCATTTAATAAATTACCTTATCCAGTTCAAAGATATTCATGTTTATCAGATCAGAAAATTGGAGGTTTCTAAAAGCTGTGAGGGAGTGGCAAGGTTCACATTCGAGTATCTTTGTGGTCGGCCGGTATCATGCTTGCCTTTGTATTAGCTTTTTTTTTTTTGTTTTTTTAATGATGATTTTTTTGTTAATATGATATTGGTTTTTCTACCCACAATATTCATTGAAGCTTCGTATTCTTTTATCTTTAGTTTTTCACTTAACAAGTTAATCTTCCAAACTTATTGTCCCACCTCTTATAAAGTAGATTATTGTCAAAATTAGAATGATATAGAGAAGATTAGCATGGCCCCTGCAAGGGTGATACACACAAATCGAGAAATAGTCCAAATTTTTCTTATTAAAAAAAAAAGGGAACTAGATTATTGCCAGGATACTACTTCTTTAACTGATTAAAAGTTATAACTATGATGTATTAGTAGCCTAAGCTAGAACAAGCTAAGCTCTAGGGAACTTCAAGAAAAGAAAAAAAAAAAAAAATTCACAATAGACTCAACTAGTAGAATTATGGTTATGTTAATGTATTTTGGAGAGTGTTTTGTGTTTTTGGTTTGAAAATATGTTTTAAAATGACATAAAGATGAGAATTGTTTTTAGAAGTGTGTTTTGGTAGGGTCAACATTTAATAAAATGTTTTTCTATCTGTTTGAGAAACTCAAACAAATGTAGAGCCTTACCTGTAAAAAAAACCTGAAAATTTAAAAATTATAAAGAAAAAAAAAAGAGTGGCCATGTGGCCACTCTCAGTGGAGGAGAGGGGTGGCCTTGCGGCAACCCCAAGCCTGTGGTGGTGACTGCGCAACCACCTTTGACTAGGACAAAGGTGGCGTGACAACCTGACCAATACAAGGGTGGCTGCGCGGCTACCTTGACCAAGATAGGCTGGCCATGCAACCACGCACAGCTATCCACTTTGGCTAACCTAATCTTCCTTTTTTTAAAAAAAAAAAAAAAAAAAAAAAAAAACTTTTTATATAATAAATTAGGTCTTACCTCTGTAAAAGTTGAACATATGTTTTATCAAAATATTCCTACATGGGAAGAACACATTTATAAAAAGTGTTTTGTATTTTGGGGAGTGATTTGAGTTGTTTTTTAATGTATTTGTTTTGAGTGACTGCAAACAAAAAAACAAAAACATTGGCAAACATAGCCATGTTGTTTAGAAGTAAGAGAAAAATGTGAAAAAGAAGAGTGAGGCCTCTCTGTAATAGAAGTTAAATGGCATTTCTACTAACTGCTCTTAAATGGAATCCAACTGGGCAACTTTTTAGCACCCTTTCTTGAGGCATATGAAACTCATAATAATTTTTAGACACTCACGTTCCCTTCCTTCCATCGATACCATAGATGCGTAGAAATACAAACTATTTGACAATTACTCTCTCTTCAACTTAAGATGCACTTCTTTAATTTTTTTTTATTTTAGGGGTACTGTACGTCTGTATGTGCATTTGACCTCATTGTTAATTGTCTTTAGGTAGGTGCTGCAGATTATATTGCAGTAGCAGAAAATTATCATACTGTCTTCATATCTGACATTCCGAGTATGAGTATGCGAATCCGTGACAAGGTACTGTTTTTACTTGTTAGAGTTTATATGTGTGATTGTCACATGTTTGCCTAAGTTGGTTGAGCTTCAACCAACAATTATTAAAAAAATCTTTTGTTGTAGGCCCAATAATGTTGGTGGTATTTTCCTCTATTGCCAAGCATGGTACTGAGCGGGGATGGGATGGAACTAAACAAAGCATATAGGAAATTCACTACAATAATTACTTTATATCACTTTAAGCTTCAATTGTAGTTACCTGCCAATATTGCAAATTCAAATCCATTAATTGTCAAACTGGATCAGACAAAGCACATTAAGGGGAGAGGTAGAGGAAGAAAGCTTAAGACAAAACTGTCCCTGTTAGAATCAGAGCCAAGTGGTAATGATGTCCTCCTCTAAGCTCTTCAGCTGGATCTTAAATATATACACATATTAATACATAGTTGAGTTCCTATCTTTTACATATACACTCATCTAAACACGTGCTTGCTTCACATCTTTTTTCTCATTTAAACAAAATTGGGCTTGTGCTTCTTCTCAGGCACGGCGGTTTATCACCCTCATCGATGAGTTATACAATCATCACTGCTGCCTATTTTGTTTAGCAGCTTCTTCAATTGATGAATTATTTCAAGGGACTGAAGAGGGTACACTTTTTGACTTGGAGAGGTAAGCATTTTACTTGTACAGAAAAATCTTAAATTGATAGATATCAGTTTATGAGATCTCGATATTAAGCAATGTTGATGTTCTAGGCCTGTACTAGAACCTGCTGATTATTATTTTTTTTTTGTTGTTGCTGAATGCCTTCAAATAGTTGAACAGTTCACATTTTAGCTACGCATCAAACTCTTTCTCAACAGGCCATTGCATACTAAAAGATCATGATGCTTTTATATGGGTCCTTCAGAAAGTGCCAACTATACTTAACAGTTCATTCTTGATAAACACTTCTTTCTTTGACAAATTAGCCTGTCAGTCTGTCATGGTTTTTAATTTGGTGGTCTGAGTTATGTTCTCTGAGATTCTGAGCAAGTGTGCTTTCGTGCTTCCAGTTTCCAGTTTGAAACAGAGATAGAAGGCGGGAAACTTCGCAGAAATGTTTTAGCAGAAGGCAACGTGGGCTCAGGAGGTGCCCCAACTGGTATTATATCAATGCTATCTGGCCAAGAAGAGATGTTTGCTTTCCGCCGAGCAGTAAGTCTTCTTTTCTCTTGAATACATTTCCCATTTGGATCTCTCTCTCTATGGGAAAAAATAATAGTATTAGTTTAGCTCATAGCGAAGATATGAATTGATAAAATTGTTGTAGCTTGGTTAGTCTTTCTTTTTTAGATAAGTAATCACAATTTTATTTGAAAGAGCAAAGGTGCAACCTAAGTACACCAGAAATATACAAGACGAGAGACATCTAGCGAGTAGCCCAAAAAATTTCTAAAAATTAAAAAAAAAAAAAAAAGTTTGTAATGTTAAGTCAAAAGCTGCAGCCCAATAAAAAAGTATTAAAGAATAAAAGCCTTCAATTCTACTAAAGTCCTCTCACGGTCCTCGAAGCTCCAATCATTTCTTTCCCTCCAAAGATACCATATAAGGCATGATGGAATCATCTTCCAAACCGCATAACAGAAACCTACCACTAATCGCTTTCCAGCAAGCAAAGAGATCTACCACCAATGCCCAATTAACCCTGCTGATTTCACCAGTTTACTTGATGCCATCTTGTCACCTGACCTGAAAGTCAGAGTTGGCACTTGAGAAGATTTTCATATGCTCATAATGATCCTTTGTGGTCATGAAGGTCTACTTAGGATGATAGGTCAATCTCACAAATGTGCTAAGATCAAGTCATCATCAAGCAGGAACATCTGCACGAACTAAGCCTCAAAACTTTTTCTATAGTCAGCTATAGCTCTGGAAATTTTGTATATTTTTCAATAAAACTCGCCCTTTTTTTTTTTTCTTTTTTTTTTTTTTTTTTTTTTGTAATGGATTAATTTTGTTTTCATTTATTTATCCCGCTTACAATCTTCAAAAACAAGAATTGAAACTGTTCTAGATATATGTTTAACAAATGGGCTGTCTGTGCAGGTCTCTCGCTTGATTGAAATGCAGACGCCATTATACCTGGAGGGAGTTCGTACTCTTCATCCATATTTCCTGAGACAACACCTAGAATTTGAAGAGAAATGCGCAAGCACCTTGTAAATGCATTCTCATCCATCATCGTCTTGGCTTGAGCCTATTTCTGCCATAATTAAAAAATAAAGAGTGGAAACCCTTTCTGCCAAAAAATAAAGAAAAATAAATAAAAGATTGGAAAAGTGTATTATAAGACTATATTTTATTCATTGAAGCCATGCTCCCCTCTTACAATCTCACATGATTCAGAGAAATTAAATTATTCAATGACATACTATTTAGAGAATTCAAATCCAGGTGATCTTGAAACATTAATGGATCCAAAATTCTCTTGCATCTGAGGCTTGGATGCACTCGCTAAATCCTACAACAAAATGCAATAATACATCAGCACGATTGGTTAGTAAAATGATTATTATTCCTAAAATAGAAGGGATGATAGAAGGCTATTACAGTATATATTCGACGTTTATTTTGGAGGGATATCTTGAGATGGCACGAAAGGCTGTTCTTGACAGTGCCATTGTTGCTGGGCATGGGTCCTTTCTACAAAAATCAACTATTTGCACGACGATGGATTTATTCGTGCACGGACGCATTCGGCCACTGATGCACCGTATCCTGTATTTCCGACCACATGCTCCTCCGTTGTCCCATAAGGCCACGCTCACAGCACCAAAACGTCCATCCGAAGGGAATTGATTCTGGTCGTCACCGTTGCATTTCGTTGCTTTATCAACATAGTAAACCAAGTAAGATGGGTGAGTGACACAACAGTTTTTATTATATACAAATTGACAAGATAATTCATCAAGCGTATAATTTCATAAAATACAGATTCACGTTAATCAAGGGATTATAGTAAAAGTTGTAATACTCTCAAACATTTTCTATTAAAATCCTAATGTGTGATTGTGCAAATTACCATATTATTTTAGACAGAGTACTTGCAAATTTTTTATTTTAATATATACTTTACTTTCCAATTACCATATTAAAATCATTATGGTGCTTGTACAAACGAGAAAATGCTTATATATATGCCTTCTTACCGTTCTATTTCATCAAAAACTTCATTCTATTTTGATTGATTTTTGGTAAAAAAAAAGGCTTTGTGATCTCTAAATATTAAATATTTAAAACAGAATATCAATAATTAAGGTAATATGCTTCTACTTACGCAAGTATGGAGGAACATAATACGTGGCCGTCCCAACATCCCCAAGAGCTCCAAGAATATCAAAGCATGAGCTAAGCAGAATCAATGTTGTCAAGAATGATCGCATTTTGTTCTTGTAGATTCTTAACTATGTGAAGCACTCATATTTATACTTGGATCAGAAAGCACTGGTAGAGGTTTTTTTTTTTTTTTTTTTTTTTTTTTTTTTTTTTTTTTTTTTAAGTCTTTGTCTTATTTCTTTTTCTTCTAGAATATGCTGTTGTAGGTTGAACTTGAACTGCCTTTAAAAGCAATGATTTAGTGCGCCTTTGAAAAGTTAAAAACATGTGATAGCTTTTGATTAATTATATAATATGAAGTGATTTGATTTTGATCCTTCCATATTATTTATACACTAGGAAGGACATCTATGGTGTGCTTTTATTGGAGATAAGTATCTTGCCACTATATATCTGATAAGAAAACCCACAATATTTTGGTCATTTGTGGAATTTTCTGATTGATCGACCTGCATATGATCCTTTGATGGCCCCACAAACTTAGTGGCATGCTTGGGGGTAATCAATTTGTGGCCTGCTATATAAACACATAACCCACATGTTTCATTGAAAAATTGGTGGGGACAAGCAATTTAGATGGCTTCTTTTGATAATCACCATGGCCATGCTTTTGACTAGGTACCCACATCTCAGAATATATGGCCAACCATATATCCCACTCATGAGTTGATGGGTATGTCCCAGTCATGAGTCAAAGGGGCAAGGTTCAGGGCTGGCTCAATGTTTTCTGGGTCTTAGGCAAAACTTTTAAATGGACCTTTTTTATTTTTATAATATTTATATATTAATTAAATAATATTAAATAATATTCATTTTTTTTTTTTTTTGGTAATGTTTATTTCTGTGCTTGATTTGTTTAGGGTACACATGTTTCTCTCTCTCGCCTAGCCTCTCTCTCTCTCTCTCTTAATTTATCTCCATCACGTTCTGTTTTGAGTGAAACTAAGGAAAGAAAAAAAAAAGAAGATAAGAGGAGAGGCTGTCGGCAATGGAGAAGAAAAGAAAGAAAGAAAAGAAAGGAAAGAAAGTGGGTGGTTAGGTAGGGTTAAAATGATCTTTCAATATCAAATAATTTCGGATGCATAGGTAGATAGGCTATTTTTAAGTATAATGATATTTGTTTTTCTTGGTTAATTGGTCTTATTTTACCATGAGCTTATTATAGTGGGGCCTTATTAAATTGAGACATTTTTTAAATTACTTACTTATCATGATTAGAGGCCTTAAGTTTTTATTAAAAAAAAAAAAAAAAATTAGGCCTAATTTTTTTATTTTTTTTTATTTTTAAAAAGGCCTTATTAATCCGGGGGGCCCTAGGTGAGCGCCTCATTCGCCTAGTGGTCTAGCTGACCCTAACAAGGTTGAAGCCAATTAGCTAAACTTTTTTTTTTTTTTTGATATGTTCGCACAAGGAAAAATGGGGGAAATGAGATTTAAACTAGTAGTATTCGCTTCATGAGGTGTGGTTCTCATCTGATTGTATATTAAGGTTTAGTCTGAATCTTTGGTAACGATGATATATATAGTGTAGTTTTAGTTAATGTAATAATTTTTAGTAGATCAGTGCTTCGGTTGTATAATGATTAATGCCGATAGAATGATAACAATCATAATGTTTGCGTTGTGTAGTATTTTCTTTGAGTAGTAGAAATCCTTGAGTCTTATTCATCATGGAATGAGATTGAAAGGCGAGCTATAAAATTAATTACCAGTTAATTAATTTTTCGTGGTGTTACAAGTTACAACCATCCCATCCCGCACGTTACCGCTGGAGTTTCCCAACTTCGACAAAAGCGAGCCATCGATTGGCTCTACCGCGCCTAACAATTCTTCAATTACCGCCAAACACCACTCGAGCAACAAGTGAAAATCTTTGTGTGCATGGGTGGTAGGTGAAGATGAACAACCCCCATATATCAATCACAAAATTCCACAAATAGAAGATATGATAAAAGTCAATTATTACTGTGTATATTCGACGCTGAGAGATATGAAGAGGGCGTTAAAGGCAGTATATATAGTGTCATCGTTGCCGGGCATGGGTCGCTTCTACAAAAATCAACTATATATCTTCACGACAATGGGTATTATTCCAGGCTTAAAAGGGTGTTTTTGGCCACTGAAGCACTGTACCTGGTATTTCCGAACGCATGCCCCTTCTTTGTCCCATAATTGTCCCATAATCCTACGCTCACTGCACCACAATATCCATACGAACGG